>NC_079457.1:44120284-44420284 GCF_903798145.1 Danio aesculapii
GAGCTGAAGCTTGACTACAAAATAAACTGCAAATCAAATCGAAATATCTGTCAAAAAAATTGCAATTAGATAATTTCCCCAAATTGCACAGCCTTATCATGTAAGTATTATTATTAGTGTATAACTGTTTAATAATGGGAGGAATTGTGCTCAACTGACATGGAAATAGTGTCAAGGTGCAAAAAATAACTGAAAAAAAGTCATTATCCAGCAGTTTTGTTTTTTCTAATGATTTTGGTCTGACCAAATCCATATCAGCAAATGAAACATAAATCACAATAACAAAGACACTTACTCAAAGCTCAAATTTGTAGTAAATTTGTTAAACTACAATGTAAGAAAAAGACTTATCGGTTCTTCAAGTCCAAAATAGTTCAGCATACCCTTGGCCAGCTATCATCTTATGTCTAAAACAGAGATATAGCCAAAGCCAGATCCAGACCTAAGAGGCAGGCAGGGAATCAAGGTGCGGAAGTTATTACAGCATTATCTCCACCATGTAGAGCTATAATGTCAATATTAGGTTATTTCTGACAAATAAATCCTCACAAACATTAATGCAGTGTACTTGAAAGCAGTCAGTCCTGTTGCTTCTATATTCTAAGATCACATTTGCACACATATTGGGCCATCTTTACTGTCGAACCCTGCTTTTAAAAAAAAGCTACAATTTAAAAAAGATTTCCAACCAGCCAAAGTGGAAATTGGGAGCAGCTGTCTTACCAGACACAGCTAAAATCTACCCACATTTGGCGTCTGGCGGGTGTTGATGTCAAGCTCTGATCACACTTAATAAAAAACAGTCTCCAGAAACTTTGAATGAATTAAATAAATGAAATGTCAGACTTGTCATACAGGGCAAAATGCTAATGATTTGTTTTGAATGGCCTGCTTGGGCCAATGAAAAAGATTTTTACTTGCTGCTTTAAATCTAAAATTTAGATATTTCTTTGCCACACATTTTAAATAATGTGTCAAAACAAGCAAACTCTAGTTCTTCACATATACTTTTATTTCAGAATAACTTTTTCTTTAAAATTATAACAAACTAAATTTATAAACAAGCCTGTCCAGGTCAGTGTTCTCACTGGGTAAGCTATAAATACATGGAGAAATTTATTTAAACAAATGTTATTGTACGGATGTAAATAATATAGTTAAAACACAACGGTGTTGGCACCAATAGCCTAGTGGTATTGTTCGCTGACATATAGCACTAACGTGCTCACAGCGACCTGAGTTCGACTCCCGGCTCAAGGTCCTTTGCCAATTCTTCCCCTCTCTCTGCTTCCAATGCTTTCCTGTCTGAAATCTCTACTGTCCTATCATAATAAAGGAGGGAAAACCCCTAAAAATAATATATATATATTAAAAAAAAACAAAACACACAATGGTAAAAAGAGTTAATCAATTCAGCTTTGGTTAAGCTTTTTTTAGGGTTGTACTGATTAGGTGGCTGTACATGGACAAATCAAATTAAGACCTGTTTAAAATGATTTAAGACCTACAATAACATATTTCACTGAATTTAAGACATTTTAAGGCCTAAAATGTAGTTTTTTTAATGTAAAATATTTTAAGACCCCACAGACCCCTTGTTTATACAAAATCTAACCACTTTTGAAACCTTGAAAACACTAGATTAAAATTCTACATTTTGAAAGATTCCCCAACAGTGTCTGGCTGCAGACTTGCACATGCACGCTCAGACACATGCACTTAATAGAGCAAGTGATGACACTGTGATTACTGAGAGTGCCAGACTCTTCTCGGATTTCCAGCACCCGTACGAACACTGGTATCAGTATTTTTAATACATGCATTAGGTTTTAAAGAAGCCAACTATTTTTGCCTTGAAAACTGAAAAGATGGGAGGTAACTTGTTCCTTGTTCAGTAAAGCAAAAGGCAGCCTTCTGGGTCAGGTCTTGGAGGATCTGGTCTTAACTACACCTCTGTTGTGGGTTTACGTGAACCAGTTAATTGGTCCCACTTTATATTAGGTGCCCTTGACTACTATGAAAACAATGTACTTACTGTGTTTATTATGTATTGCAGAACACTTCTGGTGCTCTTAAGGTGTTAGGGAGAGGTTTGGTGATATGGGTAGGTTTAATGGTGGGTTAAGGTAATGTATTTACACAAATCAATTCACTTTTATTGTCATATCATCAGCAGCACGTGTGTTATGATGAGTGAAAAGCTTAGAATAAGTAAATCGTAACAAATGATTCATTTCAATGTAAGTACATATTAGTTAAGACCATTGAATATAAAGTGGGTCCAGTTAATGTTTGTCTTGAGTTATTTAAGACTGACCAATATGATTTGGTGATGTTCCACTATTGCCTTTGGCTTTGATCTGTAACCAGGCATCCCCCAGTGCTTTAGTGAAGTGGTCATCAACTGAGCCTGTTGTGGACACAGAGTTCGAAATAGGCAAGGCCTCCTTATAGATGTCCCCCAGACTGCGATGGAAATGCTCCTCAATTACCGGGTCACATACATTGTTTGCTGATGGAGAGAAAATAAGAGAGATTTCATAATAAATATAAATAAATCATTGGTGCCTTCTGAAAAAACAAAGCTATTTCACGTGAGTAGTTTAGTTTATTTGCTATATCAACTTCAATGGCTATTTCATGGCAAAAACAGATCAAATGTACATTTATAAATAACTCTTCGCTATAATACATAGGTTTATGACAATATAAAAACATCAACAACTTATTAATAATGCAAGTTAAAGATCTTAAACAGTATTTTAAGATGTACTTTTAATAAAAATTCAAATTTGTTTAAAGCATTCAGATTTTGTAACTGTATATATATAAAAAAATCTAAAAAAGTGTATCCTTTCATGCTATGCTCTTGTTATTTTGTGGTGTCACAAAATACATTGGCTACGGTAACACTTTTAAAATAATTTACATGAGCGCAAAATGAAATGGCATTGCAGGGAGTCAGGCAGAATCTTGATAGTACAATGCTTACATTTATTTTGGTATTTATTAAGCAATATTTCATCTATTTATGCTTTTATTGTACTGTATGTTGAACCTGTAATCATTACTTTTTGAAAAGTGTTATATATTTACTTTTTTTTAAAGCTATAAATAAAATGAAAAAATATAATCACATATGAATAAGTAAATGTTTAAGTATATACTGTAAAATAAAAAAAGAAATAGCTCTTTTCATGTGGTCAATATATAAACTAGTAACTGATTATATTTACAGATATAGTACTATATCATGATACATATTGTTATCAGGATATGAGATGACTTGTGTTATGATATGAGATTTTTGTCATCGTCAAAGTCCCTTTAAGGCAAGTCATTTCACTCGGCGGCCATCTTTGAAACGCCTCTCTGGCAATATGCTCGGGCATTCTGTCTGAATGGGGAAACATAAAATTCTCCAAAACTGTTTGCCAAGCTTAAAATTACAATGCATATTTGGTATCACCAATAAAATTAAACAACAACCATCTCATAAATTTGTTTGTAAACGTTCGAATCAAATAAAATCTGCATTTGTTTCAGGTTGCCCGAGCTAATGCGCATGCGCACTCGAAAGGAAAGTGATCACGACACCAACCTCAATTATGGCAGTGTTACACATTATCAACCACTGGATAATGATCGTCTGCTTGCGCTGCTCTTCTGAAGTAATTCAAAACCTGTTCTTGATGGCAAATCTCCTCCAGAAATGACGTGACTCTTTGTTTAAAAGTTTGTGGGCGTTTAAGTAGCCGCTGCTGTCATGTGATGTATGTTTGACAGGACAGACTGTACCTCGTGTTCGTTTCATACAGATTACAAAACCAAGTGTAGGGGGTTCATTTAAAAGTAGAGATTTCAAGCTTCATGTGGACATATTTATTATGTCTGTGAAGCAAGTATTCGCTGAGATTCCAGCGTGTTTGTTGACCACATAAAGTGTGGTAGAAGCACATGTCTGATCTGAGCTTTTCCCCAGGAGACCCGTCAGTCTATATCGATCAATGATTGGCTACTGTACAAGTAGGCAGGGCTTCATTCGCCATATTGACGGTTACACTTTTCCCCATTCAAAAACAATACGAGTGACATGTCTTGTGTATTCTAGTCTTTGATGTCCTTCAGCCCTAAATACATGTGTACATGTAGATGAACTACCGTTGGTCTTGTTGGCAGATCCAGATGTGCAGCTATCAGGGGACATGTGGCAACTGGAAAGGCTGCAAGGCCGGTTGCTGGCAGGGGCACAGGTGATTACAGATGGACGATTCTGAAATAATAATAATAATATAGCTTATTATCTATTTGGAAACAAGATGCTTGTACTTGGCTTGCTACTGCTCATTTTACATGCAATAAACAACTCGTACTGTAATGGTTAAGCTTGCTGATGTAGAATCTATGTTTTAAAGGGGACCTATTATGCCCCTTTTAACAAGATCTAAAACAAGTCTCTGATGTCCCTCGAGTGTGTATGGGAAGTTTCAGCTCAAAAGAAACACACAAATAAGTATTTTATAACTCTTTGAAACAGACGCTTTTAGGCTTTGATCCAAATTGTGCTGTTTTGGTGACTGTCGCTTTAAATTTAAATGAGATTGTGCTTTTTTCAAAATTTTATTAATTTTAAGGAGGAGTGTAAATATTGCAGTTATGATATAGTTAAATGTGTTCAGATGAAGAAAAAAGCAGATGAAAAATAAATTGATCATGCTAAAATGACAGGTAATATTTATGTATTTTTACGAATTTACTAACATTTGCATTACTGAGAGCAGGGAAGAGATAGGCTGCATTGGTAAGCAGTTTCTTCATAATATTGTCTAGACGATCTTTACAAGAAGGCATTATCTACATACAATATGAATTCCCACTTAGAAAAATACTACAAACTATAAAATACTGTTCATGAAAATACATAAATAACAGACAAATGCAAATTCTGAATGCAAGCGGGTTCTGCGTTCCAGACCAGGGGTGCGTTTCCCAAACAACAACGTAACTCGCGGCTGAACTATCATAGTACGATGCATCGGTTGGGAAAAGAACGATGTAGTGACGAGTGTTTCACAAAACCTGTAGTTTCTCTGTCGCAGATCCGTCGTTTGTACCACGTTAGTTATAATGTAAAACACCCATAATGATGCTCTAAATGGGGTGGAGTAACTAGTTCTTTAGAGAAGAACCCCATCATTTCTTTGTGCAAATTAAATTGTTTTACACATACACGCATTTCAAATAAAATCCAATATTAGTTTTGCTAAAAGCATGCACTTAATTTACATATTAATTGAAATATATGTAAATGGCACATATATAGAGCCAATGTTTCCTTAACAAATATTATTGAGAATATTGCATATTCTATTCTAAAACATAAAATCACTAACAAAAGCTAACTCGTATTCCAATATCGTATACAAATCATATAAATAAATAAATAATGAGGCTATTTGTTAAGAAATTAAATTTAACATTTATTATTTATTAGGAAATGAAAAAAATCATACTTTAATAATAATATTATTAATAATAATGATGATGATTATTATTATTAAGTAGAATAATGTTTATTTATTTTTTTGAAAAGTCTACTTTTACAATTTGACATGTAAACCACTGCAGAAATGTTCTAACCCTCAGGCCCGTGTCATATACAGTAGAGATACTTAATAAATAACCTACTATTAATTAAAATCATTAATGTATGCTATGTTTTTTGTTTTCACAAGCTTTGGAGACGTAACGTAAATACCGCTTTTAAATAACAGGTCACCTACAGTTTTCATCATGAGGCTGTGTTCAAAATGACATCAATGTTTTCAAAGTGCACTGCGAAGGGAACGCAATTGTAAACATGAAGATCGTTAAAACTGAACTGTAAAAATACTTTGAAAGCAAATTACACCTAAGAGAGATGACTTTAATGCTTTTATATGTTTAATCATTCAAGTTTAAATGTTAGAATGTTCTAAATTAATAGGGCATATATGGGGATAACTGGGAATAGAACACAGCCAGAAACTATGTCTCTAACTACAGCTCCAGAGGTGTAGTAGCAAGTGTACAAGCTTGCGAAGCAGTTTGTGAATGTTCGTTGGAACGACGGATTTGGGAAACGCCAAATCAACAAACTATGTTTGTAACGACGCAACTTGCAACCTTAGTTGGCTAACGATGGTTTTGGGAAACGCACACTAGTTCAGATCGATGACGTATAATGTCTCCGACGCCGCCTGTAGTTCCATTTTGCAACTTGATAGGAACTGTCTTTTTTTTTTTTTTCATTTTTGTTTTTTATTAATTTTTTGTTACAAAACTCCCATGAACATTACAGGAAATCAATTTTTATATCATTACAAAATAGACTTTCCCACCCCTACACCCCCCTCCTCCTCCCAGGAACTGTCTTTTTAAAAAAGCGTAACTGATTTAATAAATCAAGAATGGGATGAACCTAATGTGTTTTATGTCATAGAATAAAACATAAAAGCGCCTTGAGTTTGTAGTAGCCACAAACCTTATTTAAGTGCTTTAATTGAAATCCCTTTTTTTTTTTTAAATGACTTTGGGATGAGGGAACCGGAACTACTAAAACGCTAACTCGCTTCCAGGTTTTTGCATACAAATTGACGTCATAGTTCCTCCACTCTATAGGTCCGCTTTAAAGAAAACTCATGTAAACAAGTCTGACCTGTTGCTGATTTGTGCTGGTTCCGAGTGTAGGAAGCATGTTACTAGTAGGATCTAAGCTTTGTCGGTTCATCTCAAAGGGTCGATCAACTGCAAAAATGGGGAAAGGTGCAAATACATGATGGCTATGGAGACGACTCGGACCACTGTGTCCAACTGAACTGAAATTCCATGACTCTTGATTTGCAAAGCTTTCATTTGGATTTGTCCTAAAAAGAAAAATACAAGATATTAATAATAAGACTAGGTGTAATACAAATAAAAATAAGATAAAACTAATTGAAAGAAAAAAAGGATCATTTTTATCTGCATATCAAATATAAGACATACAGATGTGATGCAAATAAACATCTCATTTTGTTCATTTGTCCTTTGTCAGAGTCTTTGTTTTCATGGTGTTTTCTCTTGGTTGGGCTCACAGGTGGACATTCTGAGTCAAGCACTGGAACCCTAGATGCTTCTGAACTATCTGTCAACAAATCAAATTCACACGGTTAGTCATATTTAACATTTATTTGGCAAATGTTTTGATTAACCAATTACGCATTAAGCTTAAAAACAATAACAAAACATTATATATATATATATATATATATATATATATATATATATATATATATATATATATATATATATATATGCATGATGCTGATTTTATCTAAATCTAAAAATGCTAATTACACATGAAATAGACTCAATAATGAAGATAAAAGAATGTGAAGCTTCATTAAAAACCTTAAAATAAAATAAATGAAAATAATGAAATAAAACGTAAATTCACGACTGAAAGCTTGGTTCAGGCTGTAATAAAATGTGGGATGTTTATGAAATATTATCGTGTTATAAATGCTTTTTATCCTGAAATAGTTATTTTTTTAATAATAAAAATAAATAATTAAGATATGTAACACGCGCTTTAGAACTGTTAGCCATTATTACTCACCTTCGCCATATGGATTACACTGCAGCCCGCTGATGTTATTGTTCATTTTATTGATGATTTCATTGATCAAAATATCCATTTTATCACAAACATGAAGATTTTAAAAAGAAGCACTCTAACTGTTGATTCCACTTCATCTAGACTTCAGTCTGTTGCCAACAAAGTACGTCTTTCACATTATATACTGTAACATAAGCTTTAAAAACAGTCTGTGAGAAATTACACTTTAAAAAAAAAAGTTAACAAAAACGCTGATGTTTTTAGCACAATAGGCTAGTTTTGCTATTAGTTCGTTGTTATCTATTAGCAGGTTAACCTGTCTAAAAAGTTTAGAGTAAATCACTTTATTTAAAAAAAACGCCCGCTTTTTATGCTCTTGTTATATCTTGTAATGCACGACCTGTTGTCAGCGAACAGTGATTAAAAAGTCAAACTTGAGTTACGATTGTGTGAATAACGCTAAAGTTCCTCCACAGGACACAGTCACCGTCTATTTCCGCCTAAGAAAAAAATACATAATTTTGCTTTAAAATTTCTCTTAAAGTGTGGTTTATTTATCTATATTTTTAGTTTAATCAGATTATTTAAAAAAAAAAATCTGAATTGTAACATTAGTCTAAATGAAAATATATAGTTATGCAGTCATCGCAAAGACTAGCATTGGTCTATCATTAACAGCGCTGAAAAAAGTAACGAGTTTCATCAGACAACGACATCTCTCCAAGTGATAAAAGTCCTCTCTCACGGGGTTTCTTTGTGGGGCTTCTCTTGTTACATTCTTAACGAAGGAATGAATGAAATTGCAGCAAGAAGCTTTCTATTTTGGCAATTTTAACAGTTTTCATTGGAACATTTAAACACGGTCGACGGATATTTAAAATTTGGAAAAAAATTAGAACAGTTGAATTATTTTAGGACTAGGCTATGTAAGCTTGACTGTAAATTACGGCTATAACGTTTAATCCCAAAACAACTGACAATTCAATGAAACTAAATAGGCTACAAATAAGATCTGTTTTTTATGGTAAACAATATAGGCCCATCTTATAAGACATATCTGTTAAAGAAAATTAATAATAGCCTAATAATTGTATTTCTTTAACAGATATGTCTTATAAGATGGGCCTATATTGTTTACCATAAAAAACAGATCTTATTTGTATATATATATATATATATATATATATATATATATATATATATATATATATATATATATATATATATATATATATATATATATATATATATATATATATATATATATATATATTTGCACACATTCACATACACTACAGCCTATGACTACAGCCAATTTGGCTTATTCAATTCACCTGTACCGCATGTCTTTAGATTGTGGAGGAAACCAGAGCATAATAATTCTGACTTCCAACTGTATATTGTGCCTCTGTTCCTCATTATGAACAAATTTAAAACAATATGTGATGCAGAATTAACAAATAAGAATCTTGAGTGTGATTTTACAATGTCTGTTATTACCCTGCCCACACAGTATTGTAGCTTTTCTGGAAATGTTCCAAACTAAAAACATGGTATCACCTAATTATGAAACACAGTTCAATTACAACATGGAAAGACCTGTCCTTGACTATACCATTAAACACTAAATTATTCCACATATCTGTCTGTCAAAAACTATTGGGCAGTTAAACTTGAATCCTTTGAGCTTGATCACTGAATCATAGTGAGAAATACATTTCAAATGGTTTTCATTTCCAAATTAATTAGAAATGGGTGTATTTGTAGATAAAGGTTTCTAATAATAATATTTAATATAACACATTTTTGTCAAATTTGTTTTCTGAAAATTGACTTTAAGTAAGATAAGTTCTTCACTTCATGAGTTCATGAGCACCAACTGCATTACTAACTGCATTTTATCCATGGGCAGCACAGTGGGTAGCACAATCGCCTCACAGCAAGAAGGTTGCTGGTTCGAGCCCCGGCTGGGTCAGTTGGCATTTCAGTGTGGAGTTTGCATGTTCTCACCGTGTTCGCGTGGGTTTCCTCAGGGTGCTCCGGTTTCCCCCACAATCTAAAGACATGCGGTACAGGTGAATTTAATAAGCTAAACTGGCCGTAGTGTATGTGAGTGTGTGCAAGAGCGTATGTGTGTTTCCCAGTGATGGACTGTGGCTGGAAGGGCATCCGCTGCGTAAAACATATGCTGGATAAGTTGGCGGTTCATTCTGCTGTGGCGACCCCAGATAAATAAAGGGGCTAAGTCGAAAATAAAATAAATGAATAAATGCTATCCCTTTATGATCTATTCTGTAATAATGGTGTTCAGGAAAGTAGTGATAAGATATGCTATATTTCCCCTGTGTTTACACATCGCAACTCTTCTATTAATATTAATTTATATAACAAATAATCTTGGCCAATCAAGACATCACATCTGTAATTCAATGCTATTTTATATTAACATGAAACTAAATTGAACAAATACAGTTAAGGCCAGAATTATTCAACCCCCTGATTTATTAGCCCCCTGTTTATTTCTCCCCCAATTTCTGTTTAACGGAGAGAAGATTTTTTCAACACATTTCTAAACCTAATAGTTTTAATAACTCATTTCTAATAACTGATTTATTTTATCTTTGCCATGATGACAGTAAATAATATTTGACTAGATATTTTTCAAGACGCTTCTATACAGCTTAAATTGACATTCAAAGGCTTAACTAGGTTAAATAGGTTAGCTAGGCAGGTTAGGGTAATTAGGCAAGTTGTTGTATAACGATGGTTTGTTCTGTAGACTATGGAAAAAGAATAAAGCTTAAAGGGGCTAATAATAATGACCTTAAAATGGTTCTTAAAAAATTTAAAACTGCTTTTATTCTAGCAGAAATAAAACAAATAAAACTTTCTCCAGAAGAAAAAATATTATCAGACATACTGTGGAAATTTCCGTGCTCTGCTAAACATAATTTGGGAAATATTTAGAAAAAGAAAAAAAACTATTCAAAGGGGGGACTTCAACTGTATGTATATGTATATGTATATGTATATATATATATATATATATATGTATATATATATATATATATATATATATATATATATATATATATATATATATATATATATATATATATATATATATATATATATATATGCCATTACACATCATTAGTCAAATGATGAATAATAAGAGGGGTTACAAGGTCGTCATGCCTCACTAGAAGGTCATGGTCAAGCTGGACATTTGGTCAAATTGAACACTCTCTCTCTCTCTCTCTCTCTCTCTCTCTCTCTCTCTCTCTCTCTCTCTCTCTCTCTCTCTCTCTCTCTCTCTCTCTCTCTCTATATATATATATATATATATTTATATACATTTTATTATTAGTCTCAATAAGACTTGGACTCAATAAATTTGTCACACCATATACTCATAAGGTGATAAACAGCTGTGGTAAAGAATGCAGTAAAGACTGTGACATGACAATCACTGATTGCTGAAACAGTTTCTCCTTGTGAGGAAAACATGAGCGTTTCAGTGAGGGAAGGCTCATCTGCTCATTTCCACTCTTATTTCATCCACACGCGCATGTACCGCAGGAAGCCTTCTGCTTATACTGTCCTGTCATGAAGGAGAATGTGTGTTCAGGTTGTCTAGCATTGGGGGAAGGGAGAGAAAGACTGAGCATCTCATGCAGGGATGCAGCAAAAGCGTTTGATTGGCTGAATGCACATGTGACATCAGAGGCAGAGAGGGGAGGAAACACTGCGACGCAAGGAGGGATCCCAGCATCTCACTTCCATGGCTGTCTTTCTGCTGAAGTAAATATCCACATCAGTTTCCAGATCAGCACTGCTCCTCTAGTCTGCCAATATGAACTACCTGCGCCGGCGTCTGTCTGACAGCACCTTCATCTCCAACCTGCCCAATGGCTACATGTCAGACCTGCAGAAACCAGATCCTCCTCAGCCTCCCCCTCCAGGACCAGCCCCAGTTCCAGCGCCAGCCTCAGGACCAGCTCCGGTGTCCCCGCGCCAGGAGAGGAAACCCATCCAGCCCCAGCCGGGCTTAGGGACAGGCTTTTTCAGCTCCATCACGAATGTGGTCAAGCAGACGGCAGCCTCGGCCGGGCTGGTGGAGCAAACCTCCGTCCCCGCATCATCCAAAAGACTCAAGATCCTGCTGGTTATTGACGAGCCTCAGCACGACTGGTAAGAGCAATAGTCTTCACTGATAATGCTAATTTCTTCGGATTTGGTGACTCCTCGTTTTTGCATCCTCATCTGTTGAGGATGGTTTAGTGCTGAGCTACTTTGTGATTGGTAAGGAAATAAAGGTAGTAGATTGACATGCATCGTGCTGTTATTGACAGGGGAAAGCCATAACTGCATTAACTGCAGGTCATGCTTATTTGCATGCACTGCAATAAATAAATAAATAAATAAATAAATAAATAAATAAATAAATAAATAAATGCTTTTCTTAGTTTTTGGTCTTGTTTCTAGTTCAAATATTGAAAAATTCTTAAATCAAGAAGCAATTTCTTCCATGAAAAAAATAGATTCATCAGGTTTACACGATTTTTTAAGATAACTGGTTGCAAGCAATTTATATGGTCTGAATTTAAACAAACAATTTCCAAAATTTTTGTAAATCCAGTGAACCATTTTATTTCAGTGTACTTTTCAATTGGTAAAGAAATAAAGGTACATTAGTAGACTGACATCCATTGTGCTGTTAGAAACGCCATGACTGAATAAATCGCAGAGTCGTACTTGTATTTGCATGTACTGCAAAAAAAAAGTCTTTCTAATATTTTTGGTCCTGTTTTTAATCCAAATATCTAAAAAAATCTTAAATCAGGAAGAGTTTTCTACTGTGAAAAGAAAAGATTCATTTGATTGAGTCGTACTTGTATTTGCATGTACTGCAAAAAAGTCTTTCTAATATTTTTGTTCCTGTTTTTAATCCAAATATCTAATATCAATTCTTCAATCAAGAAGCATTTTCTACCGTGAAAAAAGAAGATTCATTTGATTTACTTTTTTTTTTAAGATAACTGGTTGCAAGCATGTTTATATGGTCTGAATGTACGTATTCTGAAGCTTTTTCTAGACAAGCAAAACATCTTTTATCACGAAATATTTTTTGCAGTGTGCTTAAAGTGTGTTTGATTTGCAGTGATATTAAGATCGCTCTCTGTGTTGAGTTTATGGGATTAACACTTCTGAAGCCATGTGGTCATTCAAGAAGATGTTGTGATACGTGAAAGATCTGTTGGGCAGGAAATACCCAGAGCTACTTTAGGAGAGGTATTGACATGCTTCACACTCTAAATATTGACTGCACTGCAAACAATGCTTTTCTTACTTCGATTTCTAGTCCAAATATGTAAAAAAAATAAAATCAAGAAGCAGTTTCTACCGTTTCTACCAAGATTAATTGTATTTACAAAATTTTTTATGATTTTGTAAAAGATTTAGTTTTTTTTAACTCTTTTAACTGGTTGCAAGCAATTTATGTGGTCTGAATTGAAACAAACTAATTAAATTGAGTAATTTTTTACTTCATTAGTTTGTATAAATTCAGCGCATTTAAATTGCTTATAACCATTTACCTTAAAAGATTTTTGTAAATCCAGTGAACCATTTTATTTCAGTGTACTTTTCAATTGGTAAAGAAATAAAGGTACATTAGTAGACTGACATCCATTGTGCTGTTAGAAACGCCATCACTGGATAAATCGCAGAGTCGTACTTGTATTTGCATGTGCTGCAAAAAAAAAGTCTTTCTAATATTTTTGGTCCTGTTTTCAGTCTAAATATCTAAAAAAAAATCTTAAATCAAGAAGAATTTTCTACCGTGAAAAGAAAAGATTCATTTGGTTTACTTTTTTTTTAAGATAACTGGTTGCAAGCATGTTTATATGGTCTGAATTCATATAGCCTGAAGCTTTTCCTAGACAAGCAAAACATACAGTCTTTAATCAAGAAATAATATGTCAAAATGTAGTGAGTTTTTCTTTAAAACAAGCAAAATAATCTTGTTTTTCATTTTGACATAAGATTATTTTGCTAGTTTTAAAGAAAACTCACTTAGTTTTGACATATTTCGTACAGCAAGACAAGCATGTCTAGAAAAGGCTTCTTGATTTAAGAATTTTTAGATGTTTGTACTAGAAACAAAACAAAATCTGAGTGAGTAAAGCTTTTTTTGCAGTGTGCTTAAAGTGTGTTTGATTTGCAGTGATATTAAGATCGCTCTCTGTGTTGAGTTTATGGGGTTAACACTTCTGAAGCAATGTGGTCATTCAAGAAGATGTTGTGATACGTGAAAGATCTGTTGGGCAGGAAATACCCAGAGCTACTTTAGGAGAGGGATTGACATGCTCTAAATATTGACTGCACTGCTACAATGCTTTTCTTACTTTAATTTTTTGTCTTATTTCTAGTCCAAATATCTAAAAATTCTTAAATAAATAGAAAAGCAAAACATATTTTCTTGTTTAAAGAAATAATATGGCAAATCAAGTTTTTTATTAAAATAATCTTATGTCAAAAGGAAAACAAGACTATTATGTTTAGCAGATTATTTTCCTTGTTTTAAGGAAAATCTCACTTAGTTTTGGTAGATTATTTCTTAAAACAAGACACTGTTGTTTGCCTGTCTAGAAAATGCTTCTTTATCTATGTTTTTAGACATTTAAACTAGAAACAAGACAAAAAAATCTAAGTAAGAAAAGCATTTTTGTGAAAGATTAAGGGGAAATCTGTGAGGCAGGAGCTCCCTTTTGATTGGTAGATCAATTAAGAGTAGATCGACATGCTTCCTGCTCTTGACTGAAGGGGGAAAAGGCAATGCCATCACTGCATAAGCCATAGGTCTTTCTTATTTACATGCTTAAAAGTGTGTTTGATTTGCGATGATATTTGAGTGATTCTAAATAAGGATGATAATAATAAGAAAGATATTAAAATTCTGTCATTGTTTACTCACTCTTGACTTGTTTGAAACCAGTTTGAGTTTTTGTCTGCTGAAAAATGTTGGAAATCTGTAACAATTGACTTCCATAGTAGGAAAAACAAATACTATGGAAGTCATGGTTTCCAGCATTCTTCAAAACATCTTCTATTTTGTTCAATAAACAACAATGAAAGAGTTTTGGAACAGGTAAAAGGTGAGTGAATGATTTTCTGAGTGAACTATCCATTTAAGATTAAGTGTTAACTGCTCGTGGGATTAACACAAGATTCAAACAATGTAAAATATAGAAAATATTGTGAAATATACACTGTAACAAGTGATTAGTTACATAAAGTGAGTAAACCAATTGCCTTAAAAGCAACAAGCTGTCTTCACAAACATAATGTATGTAAACCCATTTAACTGTTACGTTGACTTAATTTGAATTATGCTAACTGTACTGAGTCAGACTATTTTAGCATGTCTGTTTTCAAATAATTTCTGTAATTATTACAATATTACATATTTGGTGCTTCATTAAATTTATAAAATCTACAATTATAGCCTGTATTGAATTTAGGAGACACGCTGGAGTCCGGAAGAGCAGATTTATTTTAGTTACTGTATGTCATCTTGTTAGATACAGAAAAGCTGGGAAAAAAACTAATATAATAATTAAAAAAATTGTTGCTAAAAAAATGAGTACAATTTGCATAATTATAAAAATTATTAAAAAAATCGGATACAGTAATACACTACAATAATTACACTAAAAAAATTGCAATTCCACCAATCAATTTGTGTTGTGACAACATAAAGGAATTAAGTTGTAGTTTACAAATGTAAGTGCATTAAACATCAAACAATGAAGTTGTGCCAAAATAAAAACAAGAATTGTGTTGTTTCAGCTCATTTTAACTAAGCAGTTAGCAAACGTCATTGGTTTTCAATGTAGAAAAAAACATTTAAAGGCTTTAATATCAATTGTGGGTGGCGCAGTAGGTAGTGCTGTCGCCTCACAGCAAGAAGGTCGCTGGTTCGAGCCCCGGCTGGGTCAGTTGGTGTTTCCGTGTGGAGTTTGCATGTTCTCCCTGCGCTTGAGTGGGTTTCCTCCGGGTGCTCCGGTTTCCCCCACAGTCCGAAGATATGTGGTACAGGTGAATTGAGAAGGCTAAATTGTTTGTAGTGAATTAAGTGTGTATGTGTTTCCCAGTGATGGGTTGCAGCTGAAAGGGCATCTGCTGGATAAAACAAATGCTGGATAAGTTGGCGGTTCATTCCGCTGTGGCGACCACAGATTAATAAAGAGACCAAGCTGAAAACGAACGAATGAATGAATGAATATCCATTGTGTATTGGGGTAAAATGAGAATATTCGTTAATCGAAATGAGTAATTCTACCCATTGTTTGGAATATACTACTGTAATATACATGTAAACTGCTATACAAAGTACATGTAAACTGCTATACTGTCAGCTAGTCTGTAATTTAACTATATAAATGCTTTTACTCAACTACTAACAGCATATTCAAAACACAACTATTTTTAACCTCAATTTATTTTGTTTTTTGTTAAAGAATAAATCAGTAGTAAACATCTGTGTCTTATTTGTTTCAAAGCATGAGTGACCAATAAACTCTCCGTTGAGCTTTTCATCTGCCACCATAATTGTCGATCGGAAAAGAAAAGGTCCCTACATGACAGTACTGTAATTACTAACTAGCAGTTTGAATAGCAGTGGACTGAATTATAGCTCATCATGTATCTGAGATAACAGTAGTTTAGCAACCTACATCCAGATTGGTTGCATGTTTGACATTGCAGCTCTATAAGTGTTAACATGGCCTATATGAAGTTGAAGTCAGAATTATTAGCCCCCCTTTGAATTTTTTTTTCTTTTTTAAATATTTCCCAAATGATGTTTAACCGATTCAGGAAATTTTCACAGTATGTCTGATAATGTTTTTTCTTCTGGAGAATGTCTTATTTGTTTTATTTCGGCTAGAATAAAAGCAGTTTTTAATTTTTTTAAAAAACATTTTAAGGTCAAAATTATTAGCCACTTTAAGCTAGTAAGATAGTCTACAAAACAAACCATCATTATACAATAACTTGCCTAATTACCCTAACCTGCCTAGTTAACCTAATTAACCTATTAAGCCTTTAAATGTCACTTTAAGCTGAATTCTCATATCTCAAAAAATATATAGTCAAATATTATTTGCTGTCATCATGGCAAAGATAAAATAAATCAGTTATTAGAGATGAGTTATTAAAACTATTATGTTTAGAAATGTGATAAAAAAAGTCTCTCCGATAAACAGAAATTGGGGAAAAAAGTAAACAGGGGCTAATAATTCTGACTTCAACTGTATATTAGCTATAGTCTTTGTCACTGAAAATACAAATCCCTACAAGTATAGCAATACCAGTCATTTATTGACCTTGTGGGGACATAAATCATGCATGAGGTATTTTGAAAATGCCAAACTACAAAATGCTTTCAGCGAGGGTTGTGAAAAAACAACAGTAATCATCTATATGGGTCCCCATAACACATAAAATCCCAACATGTGTGTGTGGTCAAACTAATTGTTGAACACAGTAAACTGAACAGGCAATGAAATCCAGGAATTCCCTGAATGTCACATGAACTACTTAAGGTATGAAAAGAGAGCAAAAATGTTGGTCACCATGGTAACTAGCCTGCTGCACAATATGGCATCAACCTTGTGCCAACATGTTGGGCAAAAATACCTCCATATACTCTGCTGTCTCGACACTGAAATCGCATGTGTTGTAGGAGGTGTACACTTCTATATTTTGTACTGTATTAATGATTGATTACTTGATAGCTTGATCTGATACAGTCAGTGCTGCAGTTTGTACATAATACACTAAAGAAATATTTTGCAGCTTGTACAGACTACTTAAGTAAAATGAGCTGAAACAACACAATTCTGAGTTTTTTTGGTGGGACAACTTAATTGTTTTACAGTATATTCAATCCACTTAAATTTGTCAACACAATTCTGGAGTTTTTTTGGGACAACTTAGAGTTGATATCAGAATTATTAGCCCCCCTTTGTTTGTTTTTTTCTTTTTTAAATATTTCCCAAATTATGTTTAACTGAGCAAATTTTCACAGTATGTCTGATAATATTTTTTCTTCTGGAGAAAGTCTTATTTGGTTTATTTCGGCTAGAATAAAAGCAGTTATAATTTTTTTTAATCCATTTTGAGGGCAAAATGATTAGCCCCTTTAAGCTAATTTTTCAAATGATGTTTAACAGATTCAGGAAATGTTCACAGTATGTCTAATAATGTTTTTTCTTCTGGAGAAAGTCTTATTTGTTTTATTTCGGCTAGAATAAAAGCAATATTTCATTTTTTAAAAGCCATTTTAAAGTCAAAATTATTAGCCCCAATAACTTGCCTAATTAGCCTAACCTGCCTAGTTAACCTAATTAACTTAGTTAAGCCTTTAAATGTCACTTTAAGCTGTATAGAAGTGTCTTAAAATATCTAGTCAAATATTATTTACACTGAAAAAAATTAGTCAAAGATGATTCCTTGGATTTACTAAATTTTTTAAGTTGAGTGGTTGTAAACAATTTATTTGGGCTAAATTTAAACAAACAAATTAAGTTGACCATTACTCAATTTAATTTGTTTGTTTAAATTCAACCCAATTAAATTGCCTTGGTTTGCAACAGTTTTGCAGACATCATTTTTTCAGTGTACTGTCATCATGGCAAAGATAAAATAAATCAGTTATTAGAAATGAGTTATTAAAACTATTATTTTTAGAAATGTGTTGAAAAAATCTTCTCCGTTAAACAGAAATTTGGGAAAAAATAAACAGGGGGGTTAATAATTCTGGGGGGTTAATAATTCTAATTCAACTGTATATAATAATCACCAGCGATCTCGGGACTGTATATCGTTGGAAAACATTCACACAAACTACAAATCTGCCGGTTTAAGGACTACAGATCCCATTCATGCAATACACACTCACCTGCTCCAAGTCACCATTGATTAGACACTCACAGCTGAAGCTGCTTTTGGACTGATTACTGAACTATAAATACAGCACACTAACACACAGTTGTTGCTGAGTTTTGTTTAATGTTTAGTAACGCTACCACACGTTTCCTCTTGTTTTGCCGTGTTTTGATCCTCACCTTGTTTATCTGTTTATTCCTGTCTGCTGTTATTACCATCTGCTTGTTATTTTGACTACGACTCTGGATTGCTCTTATAAAACTGTTTCCTCCTTTGTTGATCAATGCTTGCCTGACCATCCTGTTAATAAGACCCTGCGTTTGGATCCTCACCCCTGTTGTCAGTGTCACATCACCATTACAACTTAATTGTTTTAGGTTTAATCCACTTAAATTTGTGAAAACAATGAAGTTAATTTACATGAACAATGAAAAAAAAAAGCTTTTCTTACTTAGATTGTTTGTCTTGTTTCTAGTCCAAATATTTCAAAATTCTTTAATCAAGAAGCATTTTCTAGACAAACAAAACATAATGCCTTGTTTTAAGAAATAATATGTCAAAATTAAGTGACTTTTTCCTTAAAACAAGCAAAATAATCCAGCAATCAACTTTCAGTCTAGACACGCTCCCACATCATTTCTCAAAACAGTGTTTAACTGTTTAGAAATGAATCTTCTAAAAGTGGTAAATGCTTCACTTCTCTCAGGGACTTTTTCAAACTCACTTAAAACTGCAGTTGTTAAACTCCTCTTGAAAAAGAGCAACCTGGAGAACACCCTATTGAGCAATTACAGGCCAATCTCAAATCTCATTTTCATCAGCAAAAGCATTAAAAAAGAAGTTTTTAACTAGGTTAACAAGTTCTTAAACTCCAAGGGATGTTTAGACAATTTTCAATCTGGTTTCAGACCACATCATAGTACATCATAGAGAAAGCCTATACAAAGATAATCAATGATATTCACATAATATGGCTTCAGGCAAACTAACAGTGCTAGTATTGCTTGATCTAAGTGCTGCGCTTGACACTGTTGATCACAGCATACTTCTGGATAGGCTGGAAAACTGGGTTGGGCTGTCTGGGACGGTCATCAAATGCTTCAGATCTAGAAGAGGTTACTATGTCAGTATAGGTGACCATAGGTCGAGGTGGACACTCGTGACATGTGGAGTCTCACAAGGTTAAATTCTGGCACTTCTCCTGTTCAACTTTTATATGCTCCCACTCAGCCAAATAATGAGAAAGAACCAAATCCTCTACCACAGCTATGCTGATGACACTCAGATCTACTTAGCGTTATTGCCTAATGACTTCAGCCCCATTGACACCCTCTGCCAATACTTTAATGAAATGAACAGTTGGATGTGCCAAAACTTTCTTCAGTTAAACAAAGAGAAAGTTATTGCATTTGGGAACAGAGATGAGGTTCTCAAGGTGAATGCGTACCATACCTGCCAACACTCCTGTTTTTCCCGGAAGTCTCCCGTATTTCAGACCCATCTCCCGCCCACCTCCCATATTGTTCTGTCTCCCGGAAAACACCCGGAAACCCCCCCCCCCCTAGCTATTTGGTTCATTCTATATACGCACCAATGTGCAACCATCTTCATAGCTGCTCCCCAGTTCGCGCGCACCTCCCCCCCGTTCTCCCCCCACTCTTCAGTTTGACCGCACCTACCCCCCCCCCCACCCGCCTTTCAGTTCGCGCACACCTCCCAACCCCCCCTGAATTTCAGTAGTCACGTCAAAGCAGTAAGAAAATCAGTATAGTATCATCTAAAAAACATTGCAAGAATTAGATGCTTTGTTTCCAGTGAGAAACTTGTTCATGCTTTTATCAGCAGCAGAGTGGATTACTGTAACGGATTCCTCACTGGCCCTCCCAAAAAGACAGTCAGACAGTTACAGCTTATCCAGAACGCTGCGGTCAGGATTCTGAACAGAACCAGGAAATCAGAGCACATCACACCTGTCCTCAGGTCTTTACACTGGCTCCTAGTAACATTCAGAATAGATTCTAAAGTATTATTAATTGTCTATAAACCAATAAATGGCCTAGGAGCTCAATACATTACAGATATGCTCACTGAATACAAACCAAACAGATCACTCACATCTTCAGGATCATATAAACTAGAAATTCCAAGAGTTCAGTCAAAGCATGGCGAATCCACCTTCAGCTATTATACCCCTCACTGCTGGAATCAGCTTCCAGAAATGATCAGACGTGCTCCAACATTAGGTACGTTCAAATCAAGACTGAAAACACATCTGTTTAGCTGTGCCTTTACTGAATGAGCACTTTGCTACGTCATACAGATCGCAATATTATGTCTTTCTTTTCTTTTTCATTCTTTTATAGCCTGTTTAACACATTTTATCCATTTTTAATCATTTTTAATTCTTTTAATAATTTTTATTTTCTTGTTTCTTTTATTCTTGTTTATGAAAAGCCCTTTGTATTTGTTATGTAAATTACCATTGTGTATAAAATGTGCTATATAATTAAACTTGCCTTGCCAATAGGGTTAGCAAAATAATGTTAGATTACATTGGTGTAATCTAATGTATCTTGATTTAAGAATTTTTAGATATTTGAAACAAGACAAAAAGTCTAAGTGAGAAAAGCATTTTTTTATTTTTTTTTGCAGTAAAGGAATAGTACGGAACCCAGCGTTTTTTAGGGTGTAGATTTCTTACCCACTGGATATAGTCTTGACTTTTTTTTAGATCTTTACATTTCTTTTCCTCTTTTTTACAGGGCAAAACTCTTCAGGGGAAAAAAACTGAATGGAGATTATGATATTAAAGTCGAACAGGTAAGTTAAGTCAAAATACAAATCAAATCAATCCTTTTATTCATGCAGTTTCACTGATTGATTGATTAATTGATGATTGATTGACTGATTTTTTAGGCCGAGTTTGGTGACATCAGTATTGTGGCTCATGCAAATGGATCATGTAATGTGGCTGTGCAGGTTTTGCAGAATGAAAACAAGGTTCTGAGGTAAACTTGCATTTCAAAATCCTCTCAGATATTCACACAGTACTTCCATAACTTAATGTGCGAGGAGAATCATATATATAGTCTAAACATATCGTTATCAGTAATCTGTTGTGTTACTGTGTGTACAGTAATAGCCAGAAAAGGACATTTGACATGACAGCTATGTTATTCAGCTCGAAAATGAATGATCTGTCACACGCATGCAAGATGTACAGTATCATTAGCCAGACATGTGATAAAAGGCAATTAGAATAAAAGCCCATTCATAATGATTGGAGTGCTCTGTCACCAAGACTCTGTCACTTCTGTGTAATTACGCCAATGGCTGGGAATTTACACCAATGGGCTGGAATTTATTTAAAAAAAATTAAAATAAATAAATCATAGCACACACCCAAAATGCTAACGTTGCTATATAAGACATTACAGCATCATTGATTTGCTTACTATGCTAAAATATTATACAGTACTATTACTTTTATTATGTACTTGTATGTACAGTTGAAGTCAGAATTATTAAAGGCCCTTTGAATTTTTTTCCTTTTTTAAATATTTCCCAAATGATGTTTGATATATATATCAAACAGAGCAAGGAAATTTTCACAGTACATCTAATAATATTTTTTCTTCTGGAGAAAGTCTTATTTGTTTTATTTAGACTAGAATAAAAGCAGTTTTAAATTTTTTAAAAAACATTTTAAGGTCAAAATTATTAACCTCTTTAAGCTATATTTTTTTCGAAAGTCTACAGAACAAACTATCATTAAACAATAACTTGCCTAATTACCCTAACCTGCCTAGTTAACCTAATTACCCTAGTTAAGCCTTTAAATGTCACTTTAAGCTGTATAGAAGTGTCTTGAAAAATATCTAGGACAATATTATTTACTGTCATCATGACAAGGATAAAATAAATCAGTTATTAGAAATGAGTTATTAAAACTATTATGATTCGAAATGTGTTTAAAAAAAATCTCTTCGTTAAACAGAAATTGGGAAAAAAAAATAATCAGGGGGGCTAATAATTCAGGGGGGCTAATAATTCTGACTTCAACTGTGTTATATATATATATATATATATATATATATATATATATTTTTTTTTTTTTTTTTTTTTTTTATTACATTTTTAAAATAAAATAAAAGACAGTGGTAACTGGTGGATTTGCAAACTGTTAAATCTAAAAGTGCAGCTTCGATCTTCGCATAGATTAAAAATATAAATATAGTTATATATAGGCAAATGACTCCCTGATCACTCTAACAGTATGTAACAGAAAGAAAGCCATATTCTAGATGACCATCACAACATGCGTTATCAAAGTGCAGACTGAAAACTAAAGCATGTTGTTTTTGCGTTTGTGTATTTGTACTGTGTGCCCGAACAGGTCATTTAAGCCTGACTTTGTCCTGATCCGGCAACATGCATTCAGCATGACAGAGAATGAGGATTTCCGTAACTTAATCATCGGCCTGCAGTACGCTGGTATTCCCAGCATCAACTCTCTGGAGTCTGTCTACAACCTCTGTGACAAACCCTGGGCAGTAAGTGTCTAACACATAACATAACTTATTACAAGGCTGTCTGAAACACTCGATTCTAATTGGTCAGTTGCCACATTCAAAGATATGTTATTCCTAGATAACAACCACTAAATAACACAGGCTCATCAAAGGTACTTAGAATCATCTTGACTGTAAGTGAACGTTCCAACCCAGGCTGATTCTAAAAATGTAGTCCCACGGACGTTTCTGGAGACCGCGAAATATGTCCCGGGAGGGGAGCGAATCCACGAGAGGCCGCTGCGTCCGCTTTTTCGTATCTCAAATTGCTCCCGCGAGTGCCGTTCGCACCCGTGCTGTTCTCACGTAAACCCACCAGAGGCCCGCCCACCCACTTACTTCCCTAAAACTGTCGTCCAGAAAAAGA
Source organism: Danio aesculapii (assembly GCF_903798145.1). Lineage (NCBI taxonomy): Eukaryota > Metazoa > Chordata > Actinopteri > Cypriniformes > Danionidae > Danio > Danio aesculapii. The sequence goes on from NC_079457.1 coordinate 44,143,818, forward strand.
AAACGCCCTCGTCTGATTTTTACCACGTTTTCGGATATTACCACATTCTCACCCTGTTATTCACTCGTTTAATTTTTTTAATTCAGTTTTTTTCTTACCTGATTTCTGGAACCACTCTTCCCCGGACTCAAACCCCGTCATCTCCTCTCTATGTGTCAAGTCCGCCGACGTACACGACGAGCTAACTGGACAAACTGGTTGCGCCGGGAAAGCTCTCCACACGAGGTCAGCTGTCAGCTGGTAAGCGCAAAAAGTAACAGCGTCACACCGCCCCGTAGTTTTGTTTAAAATAAATGAAATGCAGAGATACATACCTCCGGCTACATAATTACTACGTTTTCAGAATGAGCCTTGGTTAAAACATTCACATACATATTTGCCACTGATCGCTCCTGGTATTAAGATACGCTTACATCGATACAACCACACATATACAAAAGAGGCACATTTCAATTCACACCTGATATTTAAATGTGTTTCTTTTGGCTATTTTCAGCCACTCCTCTGATGAGTCTGTGGGCGAGTGTTGCATTTCTCTGATCTTTAACACTGCAAAAGCTAGTCATAATTCCCAAAAATATATCAATCTTATACCAGATCAAAGTACCAGATCAATTAAAAATTCTCTCGTGCGAAAAGAACAATCATCCAACACATGCAGCATTAGATAATGGAGTTCCTGTATTTCCGATTAACTTTTACTCTGTTTTAGAGTTTTAATCTTGTGACTGAATAATATGTAGTGTATGCTCCATTTAGCCATTGTGTTTCTGTCAGCTTTGCCGATAATTTAAGGAGTAATAAATTATTATGGCTCAGAACAATGATACGTTTAATGGCAAGTCGCCGTGTAATATGTGGGATGAAATACATTCAGGTGGTTGTTTTTTGCAGAATGAACTCCTTCAGTCTTGTACAACAGCCAATAAACCTCTCAGGCTTTGTTCTGCATTAACAACCACCTGGATGTACTTTATTTCTTTACATAACATAACATAACATAACATAACATAACATAACATAACATAACATAGCATAGCATAACATAACATGGTAAAACATGACATAACATAACATGCTAAAACATGACATAGCATAACATAAAATGATAAAACATGACATAACATAACAAAACATAACAAAACATGACATGACATAACATGGTAAAACATGACATGACCTAACATAACATAACATGGTAACACTTTACTTGACATGATAACATTTACTTGACTTAACATAACATGGTAAAACATGACATAACAACATCACATAACATGGTAACACTTTACTTGACATAATATTTACTTAACATAACATAACATAACATAACATAACATAACATAACATTGTAACACTTTACTTGAAGGGTGTTCATAAGATTGTCATTAAACCTTTGTAATCATGACATGACAAGTCATGAATGTGAATGACATTTTATGCATGCTCATGACAACTTTTAAGTGTCGTTAGCTAAGTTATGTCATTTTAAATGCAATATGGTTTGTCATGACAATATGACATAAACAAATACATCACAACCAGTTTGTCTCTTTGTCGTGATAACTTGACATTACCAAGACAACATAACTTGTCATAAATCTGTCATAAACATGATTGTCACGAGACATATTTGTGTTGTGAATATTTTTCTGATCACATTTTCAGTAAAAGAAAATTGTATTCGTCATTAAAAGGTCTCATAAAATGTTGATAATCATGTTTACAACAGATTTAGGACAGTTTGTTGTCTTGGTAATGTCAAGTGACATTAACAAAGACAATACAGGTTGTGATGCATTTGTTTATGTCTGCAAACAATGTCATATTTGCATTTAAAATGTCATAACTGAGCAACTTAATTACACTTAATTACAGTTGTTATAAGCATGAATAAAATCTCATTCACCTTTAATATGATGTGTCATGTCATGGTTACATAGGTTTAATGACAGTCTTATGAACACCCCTTCAAATAAAGTGTTACACATAACGTAACAAAATAAAATACCATGTCATGAATGTGAATGAGATTTTATGCATGCTTATGACAATTGTTAAGTATCATTCGTTAAGTTATGACATTTTAAATGCAATGACTGTTTGACAACTTAACATAAATACATCACATGTTTTTCTCTTTGTCATGATAACTTGAAATTACCAAGATGACATAACTTGTCATAAATCCGTCATAAACATGATTGTCATGAGGCATTATAATTGTGTTGTGAATATTTTTCTGATCACATTTTCAGTGGAATAAAACTGTATTTGTCATTACAAGGTCTCACTAAAAGTGTTAGTATGCTGTCAAATAATTTTTAACAGTGACATTGATATGCAAAATACAAAAACAGGTTGTGATGCATTTGTTTATGTCAAGTTGTCAAAGCAAACAATGTCATATTTGAAATGTCATAACTGAGCAACTGACACTTAATTACAGTTGTTATAAGCATGCATAAAATCTCATTCACATGTATATGATGTGTCATGTCATGATTATAAAGGTTTAATGAACCTCTTATGAACACCCCTTCATATAAAGTGTTACACATAACATAACAACATAACATGTCTTGAATGTGAGTGAGATTTTATGCATGCTTATAACAACTGTCATTCGCTAAGTTATGTCATTTTAAATGCAATTATATTGTTTGTCAAGAAAACTTGACATAAATACCTCACGTTTTTCTCTTTGTCATGATAACTTGACATTACCAAGACGACATAACTTGTCATAAATCTGTCATAAACATGATTGACATGAGACATAATTGTTTTGTGAATATTTTTCTGATCACATTTTCAGTAAAAGAAAATTGTATTTGTCAGTAAAAGGTCTCATTAAAAGTGTTATTACTTTATTACTTAATTTTGAACAGTGTCATTGATAATCATGTTTATGACAGATTTATGACAGCTTGCTGTCTTAGAATCTTGGCAAACAGGTTGTGATGTATTTGCTTATGTCAAGTCGTCATAGCAAACAATGTCATATTTGCATTTAAAATGTCCTAACTTAGCAACTGACACTTAATGACAGTTGTTATAAGCATGCATAAAATCTCATTCACATCCATGTCATGTGTCATGGTTTAATGACAGTCTTATGACCATCCCTTCTAGTAAAGTGTTACACAACATAACATAACATAACATAACATTCATTCATTTATTTTCTTTTTGGCTTAGTCCCTTTATTCTGGGGTCGCCACAGTTTTACACAGCGGATGCCCTTCCAACTGCAACCCATCTCTGGGAAACATCCATACACACTCATTCACAATCATACACTGTGGACAATTTAGCCTACCCAATTCACCTGTACCGCAAGTTGCGGGGAGAACATGCAAACTCCACACAGAAACAACAACTCACCCAGCTGAGGCTCGAACCAGCGACCTTCTTGCTGTGAGGCGACAGCACTGCCTACTGCGCCACCGCATCGCCTATAACATAACATAACATTACATAACATAAATGTTTGAATGATAACTGCTCCAACTTCATCTCTCCAAACAGTTTGCATGTCTGATCAATACATACAAGAAACTTGGCCAGGAGAAATTCCCATTAATTGAACAGACGTTCTATCCCAACTATAAAGAAATGGTAAGAGAACACCTGCATACAAGTTATTTTTTTTCAATGATGTGATCAGTTACTGTATCTGAATAATGTAAATAATCTGTTTGCGCAATACCAGGTGACCATGCCAGCATTTCCTGTTGTCGTGAAAATTGGACACGCTCACTCTGGTGTGGGGAAGGTAACGTTTAAACCGAAACCATGACGTGTACACTTTATGTAGTCCTGCTTAATGTAATGATATGTGTTGTTAAGGTGAAAGTGGAGAACCACACTAAGTTTCAGGACATAGCTAGTGTGGTGGCCATCACTCAGACATACAGCACATGCGAGCCTTTCATCGAACCCAAATATGATATCAGGATTCAGAAAATCGGAAATGATTACAAAGCGTACATGTGAGTAATGAAGCTAATCCGTAGCCTTTCTGAACACATCTCAGATTTAGCTAAACGCTGTTCTTGACAGATGAAGAATGCTCCTCGTTTCATAGGAGGACGTCAGTCTCAGGTAGTTGGAAGTCCAACACAGGCACTGCCATGGTGGAACAGGTGGCAATGACAGACAGGTAAGCCACAAGCACACTTTAATGCAAAATATATATGCTTCAAACGTGACTAAGCGTAATGCGTCATTCTTCAGGTACAAGCTGTGGGTGGACACCTGCTGTGAAATATTTGGAGGACTTGAAATTTGTGCTGTTAAAGCTATTAGTGGAAAAGATGGAAAAGACTACATTACTGAGGTATGTGCTATACTTGATACCAATTGTATAAGATCAGGGGTTCCCAATCCTGTTCCTGGAGCTCTACCTTGCTGCACAATTCAGCTACAACCCTGATTCCAACCCTCACTCCAACCCTGAATCCAACCCTGACTCCAACCCTGAATCCAACCCTGAATCCAACCCTGACTCCAACCCTGACTCCAACCCTGAATCCAACCCTGAATCCAACCCTGACTCCAACCCTGACGCCAACCCTGAATCCAACCCTGAATCCAACCCTGACTCCAACCCTGAATCCAACCCTGACTCCAACCCTGACTCCAACCCTGACGCCAACCCTGACTCCAACCCTGACTCCAACCCTGAATCCAACCCTGACTCCAACCCTGACTCCAACCCTGACTCCAACCCTGAATCCAACCCTGACTCCAACCCTGACTCCAACCCTGAATCCAACCCTGAATCCAACCCTGACTCCAACCCTGAATCCAACCCTGACTCCAACCCTGAATCCAACCCTGACTCCAACCCTGAATCCAACCCTGAATCCAACCCTGACTCCAACCCTGAATCCAACCCTGAATCCAACCCTGAATCCAACCCTGACTCCAACCCTGAATCCAACCCTGAATCCAACCCTGACTCCAACCCTGACGCCAATCCCAAACCCAATCCTAATCAAACACAACTAAACCAACTAAAGCTATGGTCACACTAGAGTTTGAGCTTGCGAAATTCTTTCTCTGAAAAGGGGGGATTAAACAAGATGATTAGACGTTGATAAAGCCAGCGATTGCTGCATATTTAAATTTTCTGAACAGAGATCATGTTTTAATCTTCTATTGGTCTCACAGAATCACGCGATGCAATTTCCGAGGTCAGAGTTCACCAAGCTTAAACTTTCAAACGCAGCGACATGCAAGTTCGTGAGACACATTTCGAGTTTCGAGTCGCATTGCTTGCATGTAAATTTAAGTTTATGGGGCGAAAAGTGCAGTGTGACCACTGCTTAAGTCGGATCTGAAGAAGCACTTGGTAATTACAGACAGGTGTGTTTAATCAAGGTTGCAAGGAAGATCTCCGGGAACATGATTGGGCACCCCTGTATAAGATCATTACTTTGTCCTGGATGGCAGCATACAGAATTTAGCTCCAACTTGCCTCAACACACCTGCATGGTTATTTCTATAACACCTAGTAGGACCTTGTTTAGCTAGCCAAGGTGTGTCTGGGGTTGGAACTAAACTTTGCTGGACACTTGCCCTCCAGGACAGAGTTTGGGCATGCCTGTTGTAGAACTTTAATACTAATACAAGTAGTAAGTACTATTAACGATGCTTATGCTTTAGGTAATGGGTTCATCCATGCCATTAATGGGGGAACATCAGGCTGAAGACCAGCAGCTAATAGCAGACATGGTCATTGCCAAAATGAATCATGTCATGGCACAAAATCCCAAAAGACCAACTGCTATTCAACCAAAACAGGTACAAACACTCACGAACATACACTGCCAGTAAAAAGCTGAGCTAAATGAATAAATAATGCAGCCTTTTATACTCTTTTATTTAGTTAGCTATGGCTACAACTACACTAATCCAGATAAATTTGAAAACATCTTTTTCTTCGAAAACGCTCCATGTCCACTCCATGTCCATCATCCTCACTATAACTACTAAGAAGGCTCTCGTTCATGTACTACGCATGCACACAGATTTAAGATGCTTTTATGTGTGTCATATCCGCCTGCTGTTTATTTACCGTCCATCTCTTTGAAACATCCCAGCAAAATGTGGTCTGCTTTTGCTGCTGAACAACAGCTCCCAGGAATCATTCCGTGTCCTTTGAAAAGAGGCAATATGGATCATGTACAAACTGACATTAATCTTTAATAAAGCTGTCAAAGCCAACAAAACATCTGCTTTACAATGTCATTCATCATGTTACCTGAATTGGTCACATGATTAAAATGCGTCATAATTTTTTCAAAAGCCTCTGTTTTCAAAGTCCACACTGCAACATGAAAACAGAGATTTCAAATTTATCCACTCAGGGGCGCGTTTCCGAAAACAATCGTTAGCCAACTAAGGTCGCAAGTTGCGTCGTTACAAACATAGTTTGTTGATTTTGCGTTTCCCTAATCCGTCGATTCAACGAATATTCGTAAACTGTGTCGCAAACTTACATGCTTGCAATTACACCTCTGGAGCTGTAGTTAGAAACAGTTCCTGGCTGTGTTCTATTCCCAGTTATCCCCCCTATGCCCTATCAATTTAGAACGTTCTGACATTTAAACTTGGAATGATTTTTTTTTAAAAAGCATACATTTTTTGGGAAACGCACCCCTGGATTACGTATTCAAAAAAATACATTTTAATTTCCAAAAAAACACCATCTCAAAGTGGACAGATGGCCAAAACGGACAGAAAAAACTAAGCGTTTTTAAATGAAAACATATTAGTGTGGACATGGCCTGAGTCTGTCTAAATCTACACATAAAATCCTGCATACAAGGCAAAATGATTAGTCCTCCTGTGATATTTTAAGTCTTTTTAAAATATTTCCCAAGTTCCGCACGAATTCATGCGAGTTAATTCGTATGAAAATATACAACCTTTTAATAGGAGGCGTGGCACCAAACCCCACCCCTAAACCCAGCCGTCATTGGAAGATAAGGAAACCGTGCTAAAATGTACAAATATCATATAAATTAATGCGAATTAGACACTAAATCAGGTTACGAATTGGCGTGAGATATCGTTGATTGACCTTAGCAGCTTTTAAATACTTCTGTATGTTAAATAATATTGTATTATCAACCAAACTAAAAGAAATGAGACTTTGTATAATGTGCAATGCACGGAACTGCAATGCAAATCATTGCTCTGTTCACACAAAATAATAAAAAACACTCCAAATCTCCAGCTGCCAAACATAGTTTCAACATGTTAGCAACTTGCATGCTATTGTCATCATCACACGTATGATCCGATGTGTTTCTGTTGTTTTCAGATTACAGTAGAGAACAATACTTTGGTCGAAGTTAAGAACGCTCCACCACAGAAAGCTCCTCCTCAAGGTTGTTTGCAGTACATCCTTGACTGTAATGGTGTTGCAGTGGGACCAAAACTGGTGCAGGCAAACTAACATAGCCATTGAATGCTTATAGCATTCACGCTCCTGACAGGCTGCGTTGAAGCCTGGGGTTACCTGAGGTGCGAGGGAACAAATTAAAGTTTGGGCCTGACCTGTATTTCAGTCTGTACTGTGTAACTTTCACTGTTGTGAGCTTGTGGTGGTTGCTTTTGTTTCTATGTGAAGCGGTTGTCTCTTCAGGGTTGTTGTGTTTGGTGATACAGCAGATTGTGCCTAATGTTCAGTGCCACTTTCCCATCTACTTTATATACAAATATTTTTTTGTTGTCTTATGTCTGTTTCTGTAAATGGTGTTCAAGGGTTACAGTATAAGTGTGAATGCATATATATATATATGAAAGTATGGAGATTCTAAAACATAAATGAACACTACTTTAATTGCATGATCAAATGTCGTGTGTCATTGTGCGTTGAATGGTGAGATGTGTATTTACTTTTGTGACATCACTGTCGAACATAATAGATCCCATTCAAGCACTTCTGTTATTGTTAATGTGTTCTAAAATGGTGAGATGTATTTGCTACTATGAACGAAAGCTATATTACAGGTCATCAATAATTCTTTTCTTGTTAACGATAATATAGCAGAATTGCTAATTAAATAAACCATGAGCAATAAAATAAAACTGAACAAACTTTGAGCAGTTGGAAAGAATGATTTGCAAAATTCGACACATTTGGAAATATTTTGATGAATGTTTGTTGTTCTAGCAGATTTTACACGATTGAAAATGAGGCTGTAATTGATAGACCTACAGTTTTCACAACTGAATGCACTGTATAGATTTACTACATTACATAACTCTCTTAACTGTTTTTCTACACACATACACAAACACTGCATGCCCAAAAAAGTCACCACCTGGATTTATCTTAGGAAGCTGACTACCTGGATATACTGAATGAGCAAGTTACTCCATCAAGTGATTCTTCATTGGGTTTAAATTGTGAAAAAAGAGCATACAACATCCTTTTCACTGGTGAATTGAGTCCAGATGTTGCAGAAACATACTGAAAATAAGCCACAGCCAATTCATTCAATTAACTAATCAATTCACCTTCATTTGTGTAGCGCTTTTACAATGTGAATTGTGTCAAAGCAGCTTCACATAGAAGATTATAGTCAATTGAAACAGTGTTAGTTCAGTTTTCAGAGTTTGAGTTCAGTTTAGTTCAGTTCAGTGTGGTTTAATACTCACTACTGAGAGTCCAAACACTAAAGAGCAAATCCATTGATGCGCGAAAGTGAAGAATTAAAAAACCTCGAGAGAAACCAGGCTTAGTCTCCTATGGCCAAATGTCTTGTGCAGAGCTGCAGTCTAGGTGCCGGAGGATGGAGAAGCTGGACTCATCTGTCCCTGGATGCGCTCCACTCCTCCATGACCACCACAGCAGCTGCTCAGGATACGGCCTGGTCCAGGATTATGGAAACCTTGGGATCATCTCGTCGCTGTTCTTGGATCGCATCAGTGGCGCTGCATAGTCTCTGAGGGCCTCGGGATGAGTATCTCCTGGTGGAAATAGAGAATAAAGAGAATAATTAGCGTAGCTGCTGTTCATAGTGTATATAATCGAGATGCAATTGAGCACATTCATGTATCATACTGTTATGTGATGCATTGAGTGAATGCTTTACTAAAAAGATAGGTCTTTAATCTAGTTTTGATCTGCGTGTAGTTTTGAAATGCATGACGTAATCAAAGCTAAAAGTAGTCCAATGAAGTATTACAGTGTTTACACAATAATGAAAACTGTCATTATTTACTCACCATCCACTTCGTCCAAACATAAATACTTTTCTTCCATTGAACACAAAAGTAGAACAGTTGATGGTCAGTTGAAGGTCAGGGTGATCACCGTGGATTAGACACTTGCACTCCCACCCCAAGTGCAATGTGGGACAAGATTTGATGAATGAATGCGGGCGCGGGTGGTAACGTCCTTGTGTATGTGCCGGTTGCAGAAGAATACAATTATTCGTGGGACTCAATGGAAGAATCTTACAATTAATTCACTAGAAACAAATACTCTGTTATTTATCTACTGCACAAAAGTGACAAGAATAACTCAAATAAAATAAACAACAATTTACAAGCAATTGTAGGCCTACATTTTTTAGTTAATTCAGTTTTTTATTTAGCAAAATATTGAAAATTGGCCTGCTTTTCTTTATTGAGAAATAAGGATAACTTACGTTGGACATTGCTGAAGGCGCACGTTTTGAAAGGGTATTAGGCTAAATAATTTTCTGATTAACCACATTAGAATCAACTGTTAATGATTATTTTGCTTCGTTCAAAATTGTTAGACTATTTAGAACTGTTCTGACTGTATTTCTAAAAGCTTTTTATTATTTAATTTAATTAAACTCAAATAAAACGAAACATATTTGTTTATTTTATTATAAAAGTGAAACAAGTGAAACAAATAACAGAAAAGCAGGAAGAAGCAGTGAAAATAAAACTACTTGTATGTTTACCTGCAACCTTTTGTGAGCGGGAGCAGGATAAAACTTGAATACTGTGGGTGAGAGTGGGATAAAAATAATATATTTTTTTTGCGAGAGCGGGACTGAGGGTGCTTTCACACTTGATTCGATTGCCTAGTGCGAACACAAGTTCGATTGTCCCCCTTGCCACCTTCTCAGCTGGTTTTCTGTCCAAACTGTCTTTTTTCCTTCTGAACACCAGTACGATTGTGTCATCGAGCTGCTGTTTTGTGTACAGCTGCTGTTAGGTGACAGCCACAAAAGCAAAGGCGCCAAAATGTAAAAACGTATGTACATCACGGTCGTTCTGCTTTTACTGAATCTTTTGGTTTTGTTACAAAACCAAAACACAGATAATCACTTGCATTTATCTGCAACAAGAAATATAAAAACATTCAAAACATCACGCAATGTCTGCAGAATTTATTTTTGGAAGAGACAAGCAGACATCATCAGTGTTTGCACAGGGTCAGTCCTGCTTGTCGCCAAGGTAGATGATACACAGACATACACACACATGAATGAACATTATGAAAACCAAAGTTGGTTGTACAGTTGGTTGTTCACTTCCGTTATTTGGCATGACTGCATTCATATCAGAGGTAAAAAGTACCAGAGTTCATGCAAACTGTACCTCAGACCACCAATCGAGGCTGACAGGAGTACGGTTTGTGTAAACCTGAGTTCAGAGAAGACACTGTTCACACTAGCTAAACGTACCGAACTCTGATATCAAACGAACCGTGTCCAAATCGAATTTGGACCCACCGCGTGTGGTCCAAAAGTGCTAGTGTGAAAGTACCCTGAATCTCTGCAGGAGGACTGAAAAATCTGGCCCGTGCAGGTCTCTAACCTGGAGGGTAAAGTCAGTCTGCATGTGCAAAAGTGCCTTCTTTTAGAGTCTGTAAGTAGGGACTTACAGAGTGCCCAAACACATGACCATACAAGCTTTTTAAAATCTTATTGATCTTATTAAGCCCTGAATGGCTTAGCTTGCCAGTATTTGAAGGAGCTCCTGGTGTATTACAGCCCCTCACGTCCGCTACGCTCAATAAATTCTGGGCAACTAATTATTTCTAGAATATCAAAATTGTTCTAAACTCTGGCCTTCCTTAAGCTTTCACATAAAAAACAAATGCATAACTGTGAAGTCCAAATCCTCTGAAGGATTGTGAAGATGGATTAATCAGGGCAACTAGACTCTGAAACACTTACCAAAATACGCTGTCATTTGAATTGTTAGTTCGTTAGTTTCTTCTTATCCTGTGGTTCACATAATCGTGGATCCGGCCCGCATGCAGAACAGAAGGCATTCATGGTCATGGATGAATCAAAAGCACAAACCTGTTTCCTGCAGAGACCCCAGCGACAGACGAATCTCTGCATTGATCCTGTCAGCTAGTCTGAACACCTGCCCGGAGATGATGGATACTCATTGTTCTCAAGCCCTGTGATGTCCAGGCTGTGCTCTACCCTTTACATTCGCCCTTTACGCCACCCTGGTTGAGTCTGCTTTTCCCAAGGTTTGTTCTCCAACAACTCTCCTGCCTGCCTGACTTGCTGGGATGTTCCACAATCTGAAATACGGCTTTTTATTCTCTTCAACTATGTTAAGCTGCTTTGGCACAATCTACATTCTTAAAAGCGCTACAGAAATAAAGATGAATGACGTGGAGCCTGGCACACAGTGCACTGTTAGCTTTAGCAGCCAGAGATGATGTCAGCTTACAGGTTTATAGAGGAGCTATGGACAATTTCTCCAGATGAAGGCATTATGATGGGAAGAAATGGTCTCTTTACCTGGGAATATATCCCAACACTGATGTCACTGAGCCCTGGGGTGGATCACGATTCGCATACTCAGATCCTTCTGTATTTAAACTGATGCAGCTCCGCTGAGGACAGAACACAGCGCAGGAATCAGCAGAGGAGATCTGCGAAGGAGAGTCACGATCTGAACAGTACAGGCTGTACAGGCATAAATCATCTACAAACACTGCCTCAATGTGCTCCGAGCTCAAACTAGAGAGGCAGCAAATGATAGTGGCTTTTTTAAGAGCACAGGAAACCACCATATTCAGAAACACACAGACAGAAAGGCAGAGTATAAAAACAGCTTGAATACGCAGTGTAAAAGTCTCTCTCTCTCTCTCTTTTGAGGTACAAAGCACTTACCTGATCCTCTTCAAAGTGAAAATCTGAATCTGATGGATGTTATATCCCTGCAGAATCCACTCGTCAATGTCCACTGTCTAGTTTTCTTATTACTTATAGGTGACTGGTCTCATAAGTGGATCCCCTAGTTCAGAAATAATATCATAGTCACTGACAGAATGGTGCGCAGGCTATTTTGAACTTACCTTTATTAAAATGGAGTCAAAGACACCCGCAAAATACTTGACATCACAAAATAGATCTAAAATTGTATAAGACTGAATTGCATCTTACTAATAAACAGTTCAATGGTAGCTCAATACTAACTGAATCATGAAGCTCTTTCGTGTATATAGCGATTGAAGACGATCACTCTTTAAGGGAAACATGATCCCAGATGCATGAAAATAAAGGTTTCTTTACTTCCTGTTGTCAAAGTGCATCTGTTGCTGATTTGCAAACTGAAAAAGGTTCCTTCATTTCCGAGACCATCCTCAATTACAGTATAGTCTACATCTAGTTTATCAGTCACAACCTTTAAAAATGACAAAATAGCAGCACAAAGCGATTGTATTTGGCCTTTAGAAGACGGGCAGCTTCATGGAGGTGAGCGTGCAGGAGCTGATGTCTTCACTCTGGGACGCTCTGTGCAGCGAGGGTTCAGAGGCGCTGCGGTTGATTTTGGGAAGCGAGTGTTGCAGCAGCTCAATGGAAGACAGAATCTGTGGACACAGATGAGGCAAAGATGCCCAATCAAATGAGTGCTCTTACCAGTGGCACTCACACTCAGATTTTCTCACTTAAATTTTACAGACACTTTATGAATGGTTTTTAATTCAGCTTTTGACAAAGTTTTTTTTTTTTTTTTAAACAGTTGTTGGGAATATTTGGCTAGGCAATTCAGCTCAAACAAATCAAATAACACCAAACAAAGTTCATTGTGCAGCATTAAAATGTGCAGCAATGCCAATACTACAAGACATTATCTGTGTGCAGACTACATGAATTTCAATATTCATATTGACCTTATTCTGTGATGAGGAAGTTCACTCATTTTTTCGATTGTTTTAAAACTTCTGATTCAGTCGCCTATGGGAGAAATGACTAGGAATAATAAATGGCAGGAAACGGTCAAACTACTTGCTCTTCAAACAAGTGTGTTCATGACTATAAATAAAAAGTAGAATAATATAATAGGAAAATATCAGTTTGCAACATTAAGCAGCTGCTTTTATCACCTGAAATTCAAAGGAAGCGAATGAGACAGGAAGTCTTGAGCCAAAAAGATTCCAATGGCTGTGCAGTATGTTATAAACAGGGATACACATAACTTTTTTGGTCCACTTCTCAAAGGAGAAGCTGGAGATATTCCTCAGCCTTCATGAGGAGAAAACAGAACCGTGGAAAATAATTGGGACATAGCTTCAGAAACATATTCCTTAAATGAGTCTTTAGTGTTTAGATTGACATTTTGTGGCCTGGTCAGAGTTTGGTGGTTATAGCCAGGGGTGCACATAACTGGTATAGAGGGCTACATGTGCAATTAAAATAAAAATTGCAGACCCTTTTGTGGACCAGTGCTGTTGGTATTTCAGTTACTGCAAACTCAAAGATTTCCCCATGCTGCATCATTGGTAAGATAATTATATATCAGTGGTAGGGAACCTATGGCTCACAAGCCACATGTGGCTCTTTCACCAAAAACGTGTGGCTCTCCAGCTGTCTCCCTTTTAAACCGTCATTAGAAATCAGTTTCCTATTGAAAATAGAATTACGATTACCTTTTCATTGAATTTTTTGACAGCAAAGTGACTAAAAACTTAGCTTACAATAAAAGGACCTTTTAACCAATGCATGTGTGTAGTGCTGTGAATAAAATGTAATCGCAACACCAATAAAGGGCAAACGCGTACGTGTGGTTACCATAGAAATACAAGTCATTTTCCTTTTATTTTCTTAATAATAGTAATTAAATTTTTGTTCTTTAAAACTAGCCAAAATTAATATAATAACAATAATATATGTTCTTTAAAACTAGCCAAAATTATTGCTGCATACTTTATTTTGTATAATATGAAGTAACTGTGTCATTTTTATAATAGTAAGATGTTTGTTTATTTTAAAATATGTTGCTTTTCAGAAAAAAAGAAAGTTTATTTACCAGAATTTAAATAAATTGTCCTTTCTTCAATCATGGACTGGCTCAACATGTGATGCTTCATATTTGTTTATTTTGAACATAAATAAAGGTTTTATTTAAACTTGTATTATTTAAAGAAGTAGTATACATTGGGGTGTATATATACCTCAATGGCTCTTTGAAAAAAAATTAGTTGCCAAAAATTTTAGAAATGGCTCTTTGCTGAAAAAAGGTTCCCGACCCCTGATATATATATATATATATATATAGACTGTACTTATAAGAGCATACTTTAGACATTTGTATACAGCTTGTGGTGGAATTACAAAAAGCAGCATGGGAAAAACAGCATATACTGATGGTATGTGTAGGTTATCAGACTTTGCAAACAGAAAATTATCAACACTGACAAACCCCACATCAGGTTTGGTCTGTTTTTTCTCCAGTATATATATTTTAATTATCAATAAATGTTCACACATTACAATTCATTAGTTGATGTTAATTAATGTACTGTACTAACCACTAAATGACTATAAAACTAACATGAACTAATTCAACCTTATTGTAAAGTGTTACCCAATAAATCACATGAAGCTATTCTAGTAGACTGCCTAATCAAAATTATGAACCAAAAATTAAGCAAGGGGCATTAAACTAGATATAACTGTTTACAGATTGAAGAAAACACAATAAATAATTCAAAATGTATAGTTATTCAAAGCACATGATATATCTATTGCAATCGAAAATAATCGATGAAGGCAACACTTATGTTAAGATGATTTTTGAGTGGTTTCAGCATGATATATTTAGTTCCAAATACAAAATTAGAAACGTTGTGATGGTACTTGTTCTGATTTGATATAATGAACTAAATTCCCTGAGAAGTAATGCATAGTCCCAACCTGTTCAAACAAAACAAACACACCTGGGGGAAAAGAGGCCTCTCGTCCTTGGACTTTTTGATACAGTCAACCACCAGTCTCTTCATGGCTTTAGGACATCTCTTATACAGTTTACTGAGGTCTGGAGACAGATATCCTCGACCTACCATGAAAATGATCTGCAAAAAAACAGTAAATACAGAACAAAATGAAAAAGCTTAAACACATAAACACTTTTATATAATCATATTATATATTGTTATTATTATACTCATAATACTCAACATTATTACCTCATTAAGATTAAGATTACTTTTGTTTTTTTTTCGATTCGCTACAGAACAAGCCACGGTTGTCCAACGACTTGCTTAATTAACCTAACTTAACCTAATTAAAAGCTTTTAATCTGAAAAAAAAGAAAAAGAAAAAGCTTTTAATCTGAATACTAGTGTCTTGTTAAATATTATGGACTGTCACTGCAAAGACAAATTAAATGAATTATTAGAAATTCTGTTAATAATTGTTCAAACTGTTTATGTTTATATTAATTATGCTGAAAAAACGTGCTGGAAAAAATCAGTTAAAAGCATTTGGGAAATATTTGAAAAAAGAATTTAGATTTCACAGGAGGGCAAATGAATTTGAACTGTACATCATGCCAGCTTGATTTTACATGGATTCAAATGTCTGGACACTATTATTTTTAATACTGTATGTGACAAACTGTCCAGATGATAGTATCTAGACTCCTCTATGTTAGATTTAGTACTGTACCAAAACTAACTCCATCTGGGCAGGGGTGAGGGAGTGAGCCCATTGCATGTTCTGGAGTCTTGATTAGTTTACATGTCTAAATTTAGTCCAGAGGCTCAGTAGAGGCCAGACTGGGAGATATCCTGTATGCATGCTCACAAATGAATGCATAGTCATGCTAGACGAACCATTCAATTCTTGGCTAGTGAAAGGATATTAAAGAGAACCTATTACATCCTTTTAACAGAATGTGAAATAAGTCTTTGATGGGTGTGTGTGTGTGTGTGCGTGCGTGTGTGTGTGTGTGTGTGAAGTTTGACCTCAAAATTGACCACAAATGATGTTTTATAACTCTTATAACAGAAATAGCATCCCTTCAGTGCTCCAATCCACTGCTTTAACTGCAATATATTAGTAGACTAATGTAGTTGATAGTGAATGAGGGTATGGGGGTGAGGTTTAGCTCCTAATTCAACACACCTGAACCAATAAATGGTCATTTTAATAAATCTTTGCGTCAAATTACAAAAAATGAGTTACCGCTTGTGCGAGGTGTTTCTAACATATACATGAATATATACATATACATACACACACATATATATATATATATATATATATATATATATATATATATATATATATATATATATATATATATATATATATATATATATATACACACATATATATATATATATATATATATATATATATATATATAAATATAAATATATATATATAGATCCTGAATTAGTTTATTACACTTAATCCTACAATTAGACGGTCTATTATGTTTTCTTTGTGTACTTAAATAAAGTGTTTAACCAATTATTTTTATTTACATAATTTGAGTTAACTTCAGAGATCTTAAAATGATCGTTACGATATAATAATGATATAATGACTGAAGTGGGAAATCGTATTTGTGAAATTCAATAGGTGGCGATAATGCTCCTATAAGGAGTTAGTTACCATATATGGTTTGCCTAGATCGTGTGCGCTAGATTGTGTGTGCCTGAAACGTGTGTGGTCCTGCGGGTCTGCAGCTGGATATATCTCCCTCTGGCAGCCGTCAACAGTCTCACACATTTTTTTTTTACTTTTTCTGAATGTCTTGATAACACCATCATAGTTTTTCTTTTATTTTTATTGAACAATTAATAATGTAAAAAATTATTTGTTGTACTCTCCCATTCACCGCACTCTGAGTTTACACAGCTATGACGCCTTCCGCTCATGAAAAACACGGATATTGTGTTATAAAATGGGATTGTTTATGTTTTTACTATAATAAGTTCTTTATTATACATCAAAAAAATGATACCGTTAATTTAATACGGTTTGGTATATTTAACTTCAGCCCACAGCCCTCAATCAAGTCTGGTTTTTGGCCTTTTATAAAAAAAAAAATTGGGCATCCCTGGTTTAGGGCATTCCATTTAAACCCATTCAGATGTTCCACCAGTAGCGGACACTTTTTAGACTAATTAATGAAGTAGATCCGAGTCAACTAGTCAAAGTGAAGTTAGCGAGTGAAGGGCAAAAAAAATTAGACACTTCTACAAATGGCTACAAATTTCAGATACAGGCCCGGCCTTCCCCATGCCTGTTATAGGTTTCTTTCACATCCCTTTAAGCTTTGTTTGTGTTACCTGATCTCGGTTCCCTATTTGTGAGTAGGGCAGCTCCCCTGTCATTAACTCAAACAGCACAATGCCATATGAATACACATCTGATTGGAAACTGTAGGGGTTGTTGTCCTGCATTCGGATCACCTCAGGTGCCTGACGAGGAAAAAGCATGCTGTAGTAATGTAATGCAACTTCAAAATCCGAACGAAGCAGGAAAAATAAGGTTAACTGTGCTGACCATCCATAAAATAGATCCTGAAGGTTGTTCCACCTGTTGAGAACCACTCCACCTGGCCTTCACAGTAGCCAGTCCAAAATCTCCAATCTTCACTGTCAGGCCTTCATGTAAGAAGATGTCTGCACTCGAGTTAAAGTCTGTATGAAAGCTTGAACAATATGAGCTGCTTCAATCAAGAACAGCTCGGTAGGTCAGGAAGGTGAAAGCGGTCACATATTTTCCTGAAGACCCATTCATACTGCATGCAGTGTTGGGTGTTATTAGTTTATTTATTTATTAATAGTTACTTATAACGTACTTGCCTTCAAAACTGTACATTATTTAACAATTCTTTATAAATCGATTGAGAGAAGCAGAGTAAAAGAGTAGTATTTGTTGTTATACAAAAATATTTTGAAGAATAATTATATTTTTTTAATAAAAGGTTACATTAATCAAGATGATTGCACATGGATAAGAAAAAAAGTCCGAAATTGGTTCATGATAATACATGGTATAATTACATATACTATAATTACAGCATAGTAATTGTGTATTACTACAAAAAAAATAGTATATATATATATATATATATATATATATATATATATATACTCACCGGCCACTTTATTAGGTACACCTGTCCAGCTGCTTGTTAACGCAAATTTCTAATCAGCCAATCACATGGCAGCAACTCAATGCATTTAAGCATGTAGACATGGTCAGGTGCAGTTCAAACCGAGCACCAGAAGGGGGAAGAAAGGTGATTTAAGTAACTTTGAACGTGGCATGGTTGTTGGTGCCAGATGGCCTGGTCTGAGTATTTCAGAAACTGCTTATCTACTGGGATTTTCATGCACAACCATCTCTAGGGTTTACAGAGAATGGTTAAAAAAAGAGAAAATATCCAGTGAGCGGCAGTTCTGTGGGCGAAAATGCCTTGTTGATGACAGAGGAGAATGGCCAGACTGGTTCGAGCTGATAGAAAAGCAACAGAAACTCAAATAACCACTCGTTACAACCGAGGTATGCAGAAGAGCATCTCTGAATGCACAACATGTCAAACCTTGAGTCGGATCGGCTACAGCAGCAGAAGACCACACCATGTGCCACTCCTGTCAGCTAAGATCAGAAAATAGAAGCTACAATTCGCATAGGCTCACCAAAATTTGGATTGGAAGTAAAATTAGATGATTGGAAAAACGTTGCCTGGTCTGATGAGTCTCGATTTCTTCAAATCATCTCAGACTGGTTTCTTGAACAAGACAATGAGTTCACTGTACTCAAATGGCCTCCACAATCACCAGATCCCAATCCAATAAAGCACCGACAAATCTGCAGCAACTGCGTGATGCTATCATGTCAATATGGAGCAAAATCTCTGAGGAATATTTCCAGTATCTTGTTGAATCTATGCCACGAAGGATTAAGGCAGTTCTGAAGGCAAAAAGGCCTGCTACTAATAAGGTGTACCTAATAAAGTGGCCGGTGAGTGTATATGTGTGTGTATATATGTTCATATATATTCATATTACATGTATATAACATTCAGCATTCAATTCTATGCTAAAAACAGAAAATTGCAGCAAGGCGGCAGAAAATGTGTAAAGCAGGCATTGCGATTATGTAAAGTGCTTGGCTCTTGGTTTTGTGTGCAGTATGCATCAGGTGCTTCAGGAGTGGTCGATGAGCACTAAAGACTAAATGTAGCTAAACTATCCCATTACTAAAACCATCCCATCTGCCTTTAGGTCAAAAAGAAAAAAAAAAAACGAAAGAGTTCCATCTCAAGGATACTGTTGGATTTCATATCACGGTGGATGATGTTTTTCGCATGTAGATAGCTGGAAGGAAGCAAACATGATAAATTGTTGTTAAGAGATTTACAGTTAAAATTACCACATTCATGGAAAACAAATCCATCATTCACAGTAGGGCTGGGCGATATGACAAAAATCTCGACATAATCACCACATAAGTCATTTCATATCCTGACCCATACTGTAATACTAAAATACTATATACTGTACTATATACTGTAAAATACTGTAATATAAACAGTTGAAGTCAGAATTATTCGCCCCCCTTTGATTTTTTTCTCTTTTTTAAATATTTCCCAAATGATATATAAGGAAATTTTCACAGTATCTCTGATAATATTTTTTCTTCTGGAGAAAGTCTTATTTGTTTTATTTCGTCTAAAGTGAAAGCAGTTTTTAATTTTTTAAACACCATTTTAAGGACAAAATTATTAGCCCCTTCAAACTATTTATTTTTTCCAATAGTCTACAGAACAAACCATCGTCATACTATAACTTGCCTAATTACCCTAACCTGCCTAGTTAACCTAATTAACCTAGTTAAGCCTTTAAATGTCACTTTAAGTGTCTTAAAAATATCTAGTCAAATATTATTTACTGTCATTATGGCAAAGATAAAATAAATCAGTTATTAGAAATGAGTTATTAAAACTGTTTTGTTTAGAAATGTGTTGAAAAAAAATCTTCTCTCCATTAAACAGAAATTAGGGGCAAAATAAACAGGGGGGCTAATAATTCTGACTTCAACTGTATATAACATGACCATATTTAAAGGTTTCAGTTTATTTTAAAGTTTTGTTTAAAATTTACTTATGTGATCACCTCTCACAAAAAATTTAGAAATATGATATATTAATACAATATAATGCCTTTTTTAAAGAGCCCCTGTAATGGGTTTTTAAGAATGACCTTCCATGTAGTGTGTAACACAGCTCTAAGTAAAGTGAAATATCCAGCTAAGGCTTAAATTTGAAAGTGCACAGTGTTTAAAACTATCGATTCATTTATAAAAGAGTTGAATCATAGTGCTTCAAATGAACCGTCTTGATAACGAGTGTTTAGCCGTTTCGGCGTGATGTCGATGTGAAACTTAAGCCCCGCCTAATTGTTGCACGTGCAAACCTGCGGCCCCGCCCACAAACACTGTAGCAGATTCGTTGTGCTCAGTTGGATATTATTGGAAGTGTGAGGGAAAGTTAGTGTTATTTTCTCTACCCAAAGATGAAACTGTGAAGAGTCAGTGGTTGAGGTTTATTTTTGCAAAAATACCTCAGCATTATAGCCCAGCCTTGTGCTGTTCCAGTCATTTTTCTGACGAGCGCTTCTGAAATCTACATGCTTACAATGAGGGATTCAATGGCCATTTGTTAAAGGAAGGATCAGAAAAGACTATTGCTGTATGGGACTTTGTCAGAGCCCGACAGGAACTTTATCAGTACACAGCTCATGGATCAGTTTCTTCCTCCAGTTCACAAGTGTAAGTAAATGCGATTAAAATGGTTGCCTCCTTGTTATCTCTAACTTGCAAATTATGTATTTAATGGTGTTTTGTTACCTGTAACCACTTGCATCTGGTTAACTCTTTATATTCTCATATCGCATCTAATGTCACGTTGAAACGCGATGTGTGCTGCTTTGTTTACAGATTTAAATGAATGTGTGTCATGGTTAGGAGTAGAGCAATATGCTGGTGTTAAACTGCACTGCTTTAATGCACTCCTGCATTGGGCTCACATACATACCTGCAAATATTTGTCCCTGAAAATCCGGGAGACCGGGGGGGTTAGGTTCAGTACTGTGTACTGTGGTGTTAGTCACTACTATGAAGTGTGTTTCGGGCAGCTGATGGGATAGGATCCTAAACCAATGTTGGCGACCCAGGGTGTTTCATAGACCATACCAAAATGATGAGGACCGGGGGTGGGGGGTGGGGTTGAAATTACAGGAGTTTTCCGGGATAAATAACAAAATGGGAGGGTGGCGGGAGATGGGTCTGAAATATGGGAGTCCCAGGAAAAACATGAGTGTTGGCAGGTATGCTCACACATAAACTATGCACTCTGACTACTTCAATAATGTTGATAAGCAGTGGTGGGAATTTCACTCTGTCTCGCACTGAACGCTGTCGACCAATCGCAACAGGCTGTCATCGGTCTAATCGGCGCAGATTAGCTTCGCGCTGAGGTGGGGTTTGGAAACAAATGAGTCTCTGAACGAATCATATGGGAGTCGCTGGGGTAATTAGGTCAAAATAAATGCATATTATAAGGCAACGAAAGTGTTTTTTGACCTTGCATGCATATCAGCTTGTTGGTGGAGACCCTTAAAACCAAAATATGACCCTTTTTTAATGTATAATATGGGCTCTTTAAAAAACGAATGGTTCAACATAAAAAAAAATGTTTAACCATTAAAAAAATGTTCAAAAATTCATTGCTAAATAAAATGCTAAATGTACATTCATTAAAAAAACGTACTTTCAAGAGCGCAACTTTCCTGCGATGCTGTTATTCATGTTTCTGCATCCCCATAATGGCGTGTAATATTGTGCTCATACAAATTATGAAAATGTATTAGCATAAATGATGTCTTTTGTGACACCTCGATATAAACTATAGAGCAAAATATGAAACAAACTTTATTTTTTGTCCAGGATATATAAATACATACTGCACCGCCCTTCTTCACATGACTTGAACTCACTCCATGCCCTGAGCAGTCTGTCTGGCGATATCTATCAGCTGAAACATCTGGAAGTTGGTCTCCAGCACGTGGAGGTGTTTATAGAGACTGCTGCCCTCACACCACTGCGTTACAATGGCAAGACTGCCTTTTGTCATGTAGCCCATGAACAACAGAATGTTGACATGTCTGGTTTTTCTGTGGGCAAAAAAAAAACAAAAACACAAAGAACACAAAAAGCTGATGAATCAAATTTGAGTTATGACTAATGAGGTGCAATAAGAGTGAGTGGTATTCTAAAAACGTCACACTTGTGCACTGTTCAAATGTACTACCCTTTTGTTAAGTTGGGGATGAAAACATCTGTAACATAAACATTAAACTTCTGTAAAAATGCATCAGATAATTTTTTTTTTTCAAATACTTTAGCATTAATCTGTTAATCAACCTCAGTCCTGATCAAAACTACTAAATTGTTTTGAAAAATTACAGGATTTTAACTCTTTAATTGCAAAGTTCACAAATAATGTCACTGATTTGGGGAAAAAACACACAAAATGACCGATTTTTAATATAAACAGTAATTGTAGACTGGATTTTTTTGACCTTTTATCACAGTCTTGGACATGTAAAGGATTAATAAAAAGATTGGCTTTGATGCATTGTTAGATTTTCATTTTTTCTCCCTAAATTACTGTTGGTGGTTGTTTTTGCCTCATTGACTTCCATTATAACCACATTTAATGGCGCACACAATCACAGTCTTTGTTTTAATTTACTTCATGTAGTTCTGAGAGCTGAGATGCATATTTTAATTTTCTCAGACACTTCAAGGTAAGTGCATACAGGTCACTCTCACACTCTCAGACTCTCACAGACATACACACACTTTAATTTGCTGTTATACTCCATATTAAATCTAAAGGGCTTATGGTGCCAACCGATGATTAACAGTAAAAATGACCAATTTTACCTCAAATTAAGATTCAAAATCACCACAGAGTGGATAAAAACATTACCAACGGCACATAAGGGATAACTTATGGTACTGGTATGGCCTATGAGGCCATTGCAATATATCAATGCTATACATGTGAATAAAGTGACAGGCATGTTTCCTGGAATTTAATGCTCACACTATGTTGAGGGTCAATGAAAACCATAGATTAAACTGTAATTTTACTGGGAATTAACACATGATCTGAGCATAGCTAGTGTGCACAATAATCATATTTACTGTACAGTCTGCATTAACAGTTATACACTGCAAAAATGCTTTTACTTAGTATGTTTTGTCTTGTTTCTAGTCCAAAAATCTAAAAATTCTAGACAAGCAAAAAATATTGTCTTGTTTTAAGAACTAATATGCTAAAATGAAGTGAGTTTTTCAATGAAGTCAGTTTTCCAGTGGGCAAAGCTAAAAAATTCATATATTTTTTTAGATTTTTGGACTGGAAACAAGACAAAAAATGTACCAATATGTACCATCATACAGGTGGATGCTTCACTCTGGTGAGATGAGGAGAGACCCCCTCATTTGACTGTAAAATTATGTAAGTACACACTGTATTACCAAAAGAACTATACAACTACAGTCATTCATTTGACATATAAACATATGTTTTCAATCTAGCTGGCTTTAAAATTAAATTTACAAAAACACAGTCTCATAACTTTGACATTTAAACTAAGAAATGCACTTAGGCAGTTATCCTAATAATTTGATATCTTTTCTCTATTCAATCCATTTTTTCTTCTCTCTGTTTTCTGGAACCGCAATATAAACGTTTCTTCTGTTCTTCAACAAATATATATATATATATATATATATATATATATATATATATATATATATATATATATATATATATATATATAAATCATCAGACTCAAAACATTATAGGTTGTCTTAGAATATTAGAAGATACAACAGTCAGACCTTTTCACACTATTAAGCCTAGTGAATTACGTTAAGTTATGTTGATATCATCTGAATCTTTGACTTATATAATAATATATTATATAAGTTATATACATTAAAAAAAGATGAAAAAATACATCAAAATAAGATCATTAACAAAAACATTATATCAGCATTAAATTAAATATACTCTTTATTTATCGCAATTACTGTAAAACGACAGTAAAACGAGTGTGCCTCACACAGGTGAGTGGGCTTGACAAACCACCTGTTGAAAACACACTCTTTCATCTATCTGATACTTTAGCTGACCAGTTTTTATGCACATTTGCAACAAAAGAGCATAGAATCATCAAGAGGCGACACTTCAGTGCTATTTGAAAAAGCACGGCAGCCATTTTGGAATGAAAATTCTGTCTGAAAAGTCTGTAAAATAAACTACTTAAAGTGCTGATGATTGTGATCGTAAATGTTGTATTGTCGTCTTTCAGATTGTATCTCAGCTTTAATGCGCTTTTTAAATAAATAAATAAAAAACAAAGCAGCTGCTTGCCATCGCGACAGCAATAAGATCCAATAGACGGCCGATCGCTTTCACTCCAAAATGGCAGAATCGCGGGGCTGTTGCTGGGCGCTGCTGTTACAATGGAACGTTCTATTGAGTGTCGCCTCTTGGTCATTCTAAACTCTTTGTTTCCACTCTTACAATTATTTCATATCTCTTAAAAAACAACAACAAAACTGTGCATTTATGAAGTGTGCTTCACACAGGTGAGTGGGTATACAAACCACCTGTAGAAACACTCTTTTCTCTCTATATATATTAAAAAAACACTCCCCGTCCTAACTCTAACACTTCATTCTCTGAGCACCAACAGTTCCTTTGTAATATAACACTTCATGTGTGTGTTGCCTCTTCTTGTTGAATCGCTGAATGCCTCTTCAATTGTAAGTTGCTTTAGACAAGCGTCTGCTAAATGACTAAATGAATATGTCATGTGACTGCACATTAAAATGAAACCACTGTCATTCAAAAGCCCCCAACACATCTTTCAAATCACGTTACAAACAACTGCACTGATGTATTAATAATCAATAAGAAATTCTCACCTTAGAACAGCCACCTCATTGCGGAAAGCCTGAAACTGCTCCGGTGTTGGGTTGGTGACTTTTAATACCTTCACAGCCACATCGCCTACAGCATGTTAAAGACAATGGTGTCTCATAATGTGTCTCCATGAAGGACTGATAGAAGCATTAAACCGATGCTTACCGTGCCATTTCCCTTTGTGTACGGTTCCAAAGGAGCCTGACCCAATCCTGCTCAGCAGCACGACCTCATTAGCTTCGATCTCCCAGTAATAACTCGAGTCCCGTTTATCCCTCGGCCGCTAGAAAACAATAACTGATGTTAAGACACACAAGAAAGGGCGCTAAAACAAAATCATATTTCTTACTCAATATACTTGTTAAGATTAACATTTAGCAGTGAGATTCCTTTTAAAAGTGATCAGGTTTTCATAATCACTGTAATAAATAATGCATATGTAAATATTATTGAAGTATTTGCTCATTTAACAATGATTAAATAAAGCTGTTTATATAATAAAGCTGTTATAGTTGATAGTTGTAGCTGGTGTCTAGAACAGGGTTCATACACATTTTTACGACTAGAATTCCATAACTTTTCCAAGACTTTTTCCAGAACTTTCAAGTTAATTTTCATGACCAATTGATTCATGTAATGTCTATGTATACATGTTAAATAATAAGAAAAACAATGCAAGAAAAATTCAAAGGGGGGCTAATAATTCTGACTTCAACTGTGTGTGTGTGTGTGTGTATATATTCATTCAATATATATTCATTCATTCATTTTCTTTTCAGCTTAGCCCCATTATTAATCCGGGGTCGCCACAGCGGAATGAACCGCCAACTTATCCAGCACGTTTTTTTTACGCAGTGGATGCTCTTCCAGCCGCAACCCATTTCTGGGAATATATATATATATATATATATAAAAGAAAATGTGTAACAGTTTTTATTAAAATTAGAAAGGGCTTTTTTTAAAATAAACAAGGTTATAATAATGAATATGCTAATTTGTGCATGAAATCAATTGTTTTCAAGTAGCATCATATAAGAATGTTCTAAGTCATAATAAAGATCTACAGAGTTTCCTACAAGACTACTTGACTATTACTGAACTGAAAGAAGACAGAGCGCTATAAGTCTTACGATTTTAACTTTCTCCTGAGGATTTACAGCTGATGCTGGTATGTGTGCGCTGGCCTGGTTCCAGCCAGTAGGGCTCTGATTTGGAGAACTGCCAGCTGCAGACAGATGGATTAAAAAGAAAATTTACCTGCTCCATATTCATGCTCTAAATTAAACTACAGCAACAACATTCCTTATTGGATTCCCATGAATCTGTTTTGATGTTTTATGCTTACCTGAGCTGTGAACCCGTATGGCATCCTAGATTAAAAGCAAACAAGAACAAAAATTAAAATCAACAAAAGAGACAGCGCACAACTGCTTTCAGTCATTCAAATCTCAGACACACTCCAAGACAGAGGCTGCGTTCAAAATCACATGCTTATATAGTATGTTAAAAACAGTATGCAAGCTGAGTAATGTGTCCGAATTCAAGAATAGGTGTGAAGTGACGCAACTGACGCAGGTCATGTGATAATGTCAAATGTCAAAAATTCCATTCACAGTACTTGCATTTATATTATATAGAGCATACTTTTCTAACGGTCGTGAAGTAAATTCAGATTTAGGAGTAGTAGGTGATTTCAGACACAGTCAGAGTGCCCTATCATACACCAGGCGCAATGCGGCGCAAGGCGCGACGCAAGTGTTGTTTGCTAGTTTCAGCGCAGCGCAAGAGTTGTTTTGACGTTTTGCGCCACGCTGTTTAAATAGCAAATGTATTTGACCTCATATGTGCGCCCCCCATAGGCGTTCTGATCTAAAAAAGAAGGTGTGTTGAGGCGCATTGCTGGCGCGTTGCTGTTTTGAGGAACTTAAATAGACGGTTCAATAGACCAGATCAAAGCAGGTCTATTGTCCAGCGCAGAGCACGTTAGTTGTGCAGCTCGCTTACACATTGCTTAATACACACAGGATGTACAGCAATACGCAAATATCTTTACAAATGAAAAAGAATTGAAGGATTAAAATATTACAAAAAATATTATTTTCTAGCCTACATAAATATAAAAACCACACCTTCATGCCTTCTTCTTGGGGGGCACAGCATGTGTATTTGGATATAACTCAGTTTTTTGAACACACTTGGTTATTATTGTTTATTTATTCGTTTGCTGGAAATCAGAACTGAATTTAGAAACAGTTTTGAAACAAATCTTTGCACTTAACAAACTAAATGAATTATGTGGGCTAATGGATATCTGTGCGTACAACACGTTTCCTTATCCATGAGAGTGAAAGTGAAAGTAAAGAATAAGGAGGCTCATCTCTCATTCTCATGCTGTAGATGCTCTGTTTATCTGTTTTCTCGCTAGTGAAGCATTCAGTTTTTCCATTTGCAAACTCCGCCATGTAAATAGCAAATGCGCTATGGTGCGGCGCAACTGGCTCTTAAAGGGAATGGGAGATGAGACTCTGATTGGTTTATTCTTAAAACACACCCATAACTTATTAAGAGAATAAGCTCAACCCTGTTAGACCATGTGCCACAGCGCAGAGTGGATTTTTCCGTCCTCAAAATAGCAAAAGTGGATTCTGACACGCCCTTAATGCGTTTGCGCCCTGCGCTTTGGACTTTGCGCATGGATCATCAAAATAGAGCCTAGAAGCTTTTTGCTCAGCACTTTTTACATTATTTCTAGTTGTGTTGGTGATGCTATGATACGCACCGATTGTACACAATTAGACATTACAAATTTTCTCCTTCATGTTTTTCTAATGTTCTTGACAAACAAACAATGTTAACACAGTGACCTTTTTACATACAACGCGATAAGATTCCAGTGATAAGCAATTTTTCTGTCTGTACCAAAAGTGATGGTGACAGATGTACATGACATGTACATGACAGAAACATTTAAATACCAGCCACTGCACTCCCAATGAAATGGTAGAGACTTTTAATTGAATTAACACATATTAAACATTAACATTATTAATAGGCTACTGAGTGACTGATGTTGTTGGTTTGCAGTCACAATCAAAGTTCTGACTTTCATTTTCAAACTGTCTGCTTGTTATTTTATTTCCAAGATCTGAGGTGAACTATCTGCTGTTGCTTTCAGTATATGGAAATAAATGTCATGTAAAATGATGTTCAAACTCACATTGTTAGCATTTAACACTGTAAAAAGAACATAATCTGTACCTGAGGTCATCATTGTCACAGTAGTTTCATCTGTTGTCTGCTGCTACATCGCGGAAATAGAAAGCATTTCTAAAATAGAAATTTTGCGCGGAACCATCACAGATAGTTCAAACAAAAACTCCTTTTAACATGGAAATGATCCCTTTTATTGAGTGTTATTGCATGTTGTAAGTGCCAAATTTAAAGTATCGAATTCAGTATCAATCAGTAGTGAAATCATAAAAACGTAAATTTCCTGCTAACTTTTGATCGCTGTTGAATGCATTCTTAAACACTGCAGAATGGCCATTATTTTCACAAGCTCAACATAAATGACTGTGATTGGCCGTGAAGGTCATCAGTTCACCATTCTTTACCAAGCGCAAACACAGATACAGAAACACTGGATAATTTCAAAGCTAACATATGAGCAATCCGTTGATGCATCGACTGATCTTCACAGCTTTGAAATCCTCCAGTGTCCCTGTATCTGTGTTTGCACTCGGTGAACAGCAGTGAATTGATGACCTTCACGAACAACTGCAATAATGTGAGCATGTGAACACAATAGCCAATCAGCGGTGTTTAAGAACATGCTCACCAGCACTCAAATGTTAGCAGGAAATGGATGTTTTTAAAATTTCAGTACAAACTGATACCGAAATTCCAGTATCATGACCACACTACTGCCTCTTGCTCTCACAGTGTCATTAGCTACTCTCAGATGCTGTCTAATCAGGGGTGTGGAAGCCTGAAACTGGGTCAGCTAGATTTTAAGTAATGTTAGGGTATCATGAGGGGAAGGTATTATTAGTTAGGGTTTTATCGACATTGTGTGGGGAAAAATATTATTTTTATATTAGTTTGCATGGGAGACTGGAGATGGTTGTAAAAATTTGATAACTTTAATAACATACATCGAACCTTCAATAAATATAAATAAACAAAACATAAATAATTAAATATCATAACTGAGAAGGACGGAGGTAGCACTAGTCCATTTACATAAACAGGACCCGCAAGGACAAATGGTGTAAAGATCCAATTCATAGTGTAAACTCATTTAATATTCATTGATATTTAACCTTGTTTGCTGTTTCAGGACTAAATCTTTCATTTGCCTTCAAATTTAAAGACTTAAACATTGAAATTACTAAATAAATTATACAAGTGCTACAAAAAACTTCGACCCAATCTCCCCAAAAACTTTTAAATGAATATCAATCAATCAATCAATCAATCAATCAATCAATCAATCAATCAATCAATCAATCAATCAATCAATCAATCAATCAATCAATCAATCAATCAATCAATCAATCAATCAATCAATCACTCAATTGTATTAGGGTTGTAAACATTAACATGTAAACACATTCAATTAATCTAAAAAGATAAAGGTGTTAATTTTTCTTTAATGCAATTAATTGTTTGGCAAGGTTTGACCCAGCTTCTTGCCGTTATCATAGCCATATCATAGCGATGAATAATATAATAATATAAGATAAAGCAGTGTTTCCCAACCCTGTTCCTGAAGGTGCACCAACAGTACACATTTTCAACCTCTCCCTAATCAAACACACCTTATAACATCAGAAGACTTATAACATCAGAAGAGACTCCAACACATGAAGTTAATGGGTCAGAAAAGGGAGACATCCAAAATATGTACTGTTGGTGTGCCTCCAGGAACAGGGTTGGGAAACACTGAGATAAAGGACCAACACATGACGTGTGTTTATTTTGAAGAACTTCAAGATGGAAGTTTGGATTGAACAAAAAGTGCAAAGTTGTGCAAACTTATAGTAGTGATAAAATGTCATTCCACTGAAGCACAACAATTTTAATATATAATCTTCACAGTGGTAAATCTTTCCAAAACCAAGTTATATCACCAGTCAGGTATTCTGTCTTATATATTAATATATAGACACATTCTACAAATAAAACAAAGCTTAAAAATATATGAATAAAAACTACAATAGTATCTTGAACATATTAAAATGAACCGGTCCAAACAACATCACGCATTTACCCCAGTCAATTTTACTTTCCAAAACTGCTTTCTTCCGCATAATGCTAAATAATATGTGTGAACTTTCCCTTTCAAATATGCAAAATAATTAAGCTTCAGTACTGTGAGAGAAGGCTTCACTCTCATTTTGCGAAGCATGTTTACAGACGAAGTTGAGCGTATAAGTGTACGAAAAGCTGCATTATACGTCAAGCTTTGAGAATTGTTTTGAACAACTTGTATGCACAGGTGGCTGATAAGATACTATAAATCTGCATTTATATAAAAGGTCTTTATTGAGTTTGAACTGGGTTTAAGAATAACACGTTTGGAATAGCTAGAGGATCTGGCAAGCATGTGTCTGCAGAAAGCAGCATATATTTGATAAGAGTTACAAAAGGCTTAAAGGAAGGGTTGTGTGGAAAGCAAATATGGAGATATACGGGCTAAATGTCAAATTTTCCATGACTTTTGGTTGTTGCTAGAAGAAATTAAGGAAGAAAATATTTTAACAAGAATAATATTAATATAATTTATAAACTTATCCATTAATTGTATTTAAATAACGTCTACCACAATCCTCACAGTAATGTAAAAACATTTATCATTCATCATGTCACAAAAAAATTATGCTGTATGCTATCTAGACTTTACCCTGACTTTCTCTTAGTAAAAAGCTGAATTTGACCAATGTAAAAACAAGGTGCCGTTGTGCTTTGCATAATATTAAAATTGTTTAAGATTACATTTAATTTTCATATATATATATATATATATATATATATATATATATATATATATATATATATATATATATATATATATATAGTCATGGTTGCAGGTTTGTGCGCTTTCCGGAGTATCTGTTTTGTCACATGGGTTTGTGTTGTTTGTTTGTCTACGTGTATTTGTTTGGTCACGTGTTATGACGGCACTCAGCTGTTTGATTTGATCACCAGTTGAGGTTCATTATTGTGCCTATATCTGGGCTACGTTTCTATGTTTCCTTGTCAGTTCGTTGTGTTAGCTTATGTGAGTCTGTATGTGATCAGGACTAAGAGGAGTGACTGCTGGACCTCGTTTCGTCTGTCTGTTCCTGGCCCAGTATCCCAGTGTCCTCGCCCTCCTTTTGTAGCCCTGTTGGCTTAATTTGACAGTGTCAAAAAAAACTTTCACTTGCATATTGGATCCTTCTCTGTACCCTTATTTACACGTGACCAAACAAATACACGTGGACAACCGAACAACACAAACCCACGTGACAAAACAGATACTCCGGAAAGCGCACAAACCTGCAACCGTGACATATATATATATATATATATATATATATATATATATATATATATATATATATATATATATATATATATATATATATTATTATAATTTTTTTTCTTATATTTTATATATATATGGATAATTTACCTCAGAAACAGGAGCACTCAGTTTGAAGCTCTTGAAATTTTTATTTTTCACGTTTGCCTTTGTTAAGCGGTACAGCTCGATTACTGCATTTCACTTAATTTACTGCAAGTTGACCAACAGGAAAGAAATAAAATGGCACTAAAAATAGCCTATAGCCATAACAACATCATTATAAAAAATCATAATACAGTACAAAAAATTACATTTGTTAAATGGAATGTAAATTTAAAGTGACAAAAAACAAAAGTCCCTGATATTCCCCAACTTGAAAGAAAATAAATGAAATTCTCTGACTTTTAATATGTCTGGAATAGGCACAACAGAATAGAATTCCATGATATCTCAAAAAAAAAAATGGTTTGGACAGATTTTATGCAAGTGATTAACCTCATGGTCACTGGCTCTAATTTAGATTAATCCACTAACCGATGTTTGAAATATAAATAATCATAATTATTTGTTCAGCTCAATTCATTTAATCCTTATTTCTATAGCAGTTTTTACTATGTAGATTGTGTCAAAGCGGCGACGCAGTGGCACAGTAGGTAGTGCTGTCTCCTCACAGCAAGAACGTCGCTGGTTTAAGCCCCGGCTGGGTCAGTTGGCGTTTCTGTGTGGAGTTTGCATGTTCTCCCTGCGTTCGCGTGGGTTTCCTCCGGGTGCTCCGGTTTCCCCCACAGTCCAAAGACATGCGGTATAGGTGAATTGGGTAGGCTAAATTGTCCGTAGTGTATGAGTGTGAATGAGGGTGTATGGACGTTTCCCAGAGATGGGTTGCAGCTGGAAGGGCATCCGCTGCGTAAAACATGTGCTGGATAAGTTGGCGGTTCATTCCACTGTGGCGACCCCGGATTAATAAAGGGACTAAGTCGAAAAGAAAATGAATGAATTAATTGTGTCAAAGCAGCTTGAAGAAAAGAAGCCATAAATCATTCCAGCAATTCAGGCAGGCAGAAGAGTAGTGCAGAATGCTGGTGTAGTTCTTTAGATTAGTGAATGGGATGCAGTGATTTTATTTGGCACAGCCTCTTACAACACAGCCAGTTTATGGCTCACTCACACCAAATGCATGCCGCTGCTAAACTTCAGCAAACTGCTTTATTCACAGACAACTGCTGTTCTCACGAGTGTAGTAAAGCATATATCTGTAAAGCCATGACCTTATGACTGGACAGCTGCTGCATTCTCTTTTAAAACAGCCATACAGAAGAGAGGAAAAAGACCTACTCTTCTCTTCAGACTAAACTGTAGGTGACACCAGGAGCTTGGAGATGCGTCTAACTACTCGCAGCATGGTACAACAGAAAGAGGGAAATGAAAGAGAGATGAAGGGCGAATCCAACATTTATTCGTTTGTTTTAGAAAGCTTTTGTAATTGAAAATTAAAGCCCTTCTCACACTGTTTGACTTCAGCCAAGAATTGGTCGTCTGAGACAAATTTAGGAAATCGTTATATAAGATTTCTATAATCCTAATCGAAAATTATGTGGTGTTTGATTATTAATTTTGACATGTGCAGTCTCGGTAGCTTAATGGCTGCCGTTATCAGATTTTCCCTGCGATTAAGTTCTGGCAGTATCAGGCTCTGTCCACACAAACATGGGTATTTTTAAAACCGTACATTTTTCTATGCTGTTTTGCTGTTTGTCCACACGAAAACCAATCGGATGACTGAAACCAAAACTTACTAGGTAACCCAACGTAACTAGGGTGAAGGCTCTCTGAAACTCTGTGTACAGTGTGTTCATGTGGACACTACAACCAGAGTTTTGGCCTCAGGACATCAGTGTGCTTGCTGTTTTCTGCTTTCTGATTGGCCAGCATGGTTGGGTTCACATTAAACGTGGAAGACCAATTTTTCATGTTTGCAGCAATTGCACTACATATTCTACATCGTTCGCACCATGGGACAGTAATCAGCCTCTGTACACGTGTGGTTGGATGACCCCAATGGAGGGAAAACAAGTCAAGCCTAGTTCACACTACAGGATTTTAAACATCGGCAGATCGCTGTGCTGTTCACACTGCATGACTTGATTTTGTGTCTTTTAATCGCTGTGGCGTTCACACTACGCGACACTGCGTAAATGATCCATAAGAGGGGGGTGACACACTACAAGATCTGACAACAACTAGTTCCCCAACAGCTCAGTCCAGCTACCAACCACAGCCAATGAAATGTTAAGGGAGGAGTCGTCAGAAAATGCTGAACACTGCTTGTGTGCTGATGACATCATTGACAGCGTTTCAAGCTTTCAAGGAAGCATTTAAAAACATCATCTGTCAGCTGCTGCATCAGCTGATCAATCGCTCATCTGCAAGGTTTGAGTGGATTAATACACAGATTTTAATTTTGGAATTCTTCGAAATTTTCTACTTTGTATTTCTTTCTAACATTGTTATTTTTTAAATTACAAAACAGTAAAGAATTGAGCATTTCTACCTTTAATTGCCATATTGGTCAAAATGACTGCATGCATGTCTGCTACTTTTCGCTGTGACTTTAAATATGCGCACACATTTTTTGCCTAGCAACTTCCTGCTAACAAAAACATAACTTTCTGATAGCAGAAACATAAATTTACTTCAGATATATCTTTCAAAACAGCATATTCTGTGCCGGGAAATAGCTCCTGTTTGAAAGTGAAAACGAAAGCGAGCCCCAGACCAGAACTACATATTTATAGGCTGTATTACCAAAAAAGATCATATTTTTAGGGTAATGGTGTCATCAAATATGATGACAGACATTCAGAGCTTAATTTTAATATCTCAACAGAAGCTTTGAATGTAAATATGATGTAACAATATCACATTTTATATGAGAACGGTCAGAATGAGCAGTATGGTAATTCTAATATTTACAGAATTCTAGTTTCACTGTTAATATAGCCTGCTGTTGTGTCTGTGTTAACGCAGAATGAAGCGAGTGCATCGATGCTCATTCTGGCCAATCACAAATGTTTCCGTTGAGCTCCTGAGCACAGAGGCATTCAGCTTGAGCTGATATGCTCTCTCATTGGCTGCAGCTCGTCACTACATCTGACCACACGTGGGGTCGAGTCGGCGGACTGCTCTGGAATATTCAGCATGCTAGATATTGGATTTCCGTCTGCGAGGTGTCAGCGACGCTTCAGCAAGCCTCTTTGATGCGTTGTTCAGTAGTTCACACATAAAGACTGGCGAGCGCCATGCACCCGCAGATTTCTTCCCGATCACAGCCCGATCTATCGACGAGCTCTTTAACTTCCAAATCGGCCTCAAACCAGGCTTAAAATCGTGTAGTGTAAACTAGGCTTCAAGGAGACCGGTGGCAGAAAAGTAGGTCAAATCAAGAATATTAATAACACCTGTGTCTTTGCAGTAATTGGAAGGGAGAGAAGCTACTTAGGACCTGCCAAAGGGACACAAAAGGAGAGAGACCTGCGAGGAAAGCTAAAGGTCCCAGTGTTATTTTTGGTTTCTGTCTTTCTAAATATAAAAGTGTTTATTTCTCACCTGAGTCTCCAACCTTGCCTTCTTCCTCACTAACATAATTAGAACTTTGTTACACTTTAGAAAAAAACAACTTAATTCCCCATTTAGAGTGAATCTAGTATAAAAGTGTCATTATCTCCACCTGTTGTGCCCTTAACATGCATAGTGTGTTCCCTGCTAAAAAATCCAGCTTAAACCAGCCTAGGCTGGTTGGTTGGTTTTAGCTGGTTGACCAGCCTGGTTTTAGAGGGTTTTTGGCCATTTCCAGGCTGGTTTCCAGCCATTTCCAGCCTGGGCTTAGCTGGTTAGGCTGTAAAATGACCAGCTAAATCCAGCTAAAACCAGCTTGACCAGCCTGGTTTAAGCTGGACATAGCTGGTTTTGGCTGGGCTCTCAGCCTGGCTAGGCTGGTCAAGCTAGTTTTAGCTGGTCATTTTCCAGCCTGACCAGCTAAGACCAGACTGGAAATGGCCAAAACTCCTCTAAAACCAGGCTGGTCGACCAGCTAAAACCAGCCAACCAGCCTAGGCTGGTTTAAGCTGGTTTTTTCAGAAGGGTTTTCATGTGGACGGAGATCTTTTAAAAAACAAAAGTGGGGAAAACTTGTGTGGACATGAAGATTTCAGACATTTTCCTGCAGTGTAATTCAGCTAGAGTCAAACCAAGAACTGATTGGAGCACTGATTCAGAATTTGAACCAGCACTGGAAAGTGTCAAAACAGCTTCGTTCTGGTTTTATGATTGAGGCACACTGTGTTTTTTTTTTACTCCAATATGCAAATGTAAGAGAATTTTGATCATTTTCATTAAGAGTACATTTAGGGTCTCTGTCATGTTAATGTATGAAAAAGAACTGTTACACACATATTGTTTGCTATATGAAATGCAAAAACTTTGAAGCTCAATATCTCAAAATCATTTAGAACGCAGATAGAACCTAATGATTTCAAGGTGACGAATTGTTTAGGATTATTAAAAATCGTACAGTGTGAGCCGGGCTTAAGAGAAATAACAAATATTGGAAGTACAGAATAGAGGAATGTCAAGAAACAAAATTATCTACAAGCCTGAGATAAGGTGAGAGAAAGCTGATTTTAAAGTCATTGTAAAATCAAAATTTACAATGTTTAATTTGATAGTGAAGTGCACGTTGCTATTCTTTAAGTGAACAAACATCAATGAGAGTTAATTTTTTTTAAAAATTGTCAGTTTTCTGATGTCGTTCTCTGATGATGTCAGTTTAACGGCTTCAGCCACAATATTCTTAACCCTCTTACCATTAGTTTGCTATAAGGAGACGATGTGCAAGAAGAAAGCCCCGCCCCCTACTCATTATTCTGTTTCAGTTGGAAGTGCATCAACATACTGACATACCTCAATCTGGCTGCTGTCAACAGGCGCTGTGGTGCTGAGCATGGTGACGTTGGGTGTGGATGTGGACCGCAGTCTCTGTGTCAGAGCCGCTCCAGAGGGAGGGTAAGGGCTGGTGTAATTGGAGACATGAGGGTTTGAATGTCTGTGCACAGAGCTAATGGAAACATGTGACAAATGAATACACATCTCTGACTGCTGTATGTAAACTAGCAATATTAGGCTAAAAGGGTGCTTGGAAATTAAAATATCAAAGATTAGGGGTGGTCTAGTTGAATCATTAAAGAAAAACCTGAACTTGGTTTAAATTTTCATGAGCAAAAATTCTAGTAGATGGTCTTTAAGACAGTCATGTGTCCACTAATACTAATTACTGTTATTTGAGGAGCTTGAGACCAAAACTATTTTTCAGGATATTCCTGTCTTTTACCCAAGAAAAACTCACCTCCATGTGTTTTGAGTGGCTGCTGAATGGGTCGAATGTAAGAGACCACCAGACAACAAACACTTATATATAGCATATTTCTAAAGGTGGCGTTAAATTTTCCCCAGATGTCGGTTAACAGCCAAGAAATCCATAAATGCAAAGAAAACAAATCTAATTGGTTCACAAATTAGGTTATGCATAATAAAATGAAATGACACAGGGAGAAAGTATTGAACACATGAAGAAACGCAGTGAAAGCCCAGACAGCAGCTGAAATCTCTCAGTAGTTATTTAGCAACCCTCAACCGTTCGTCATTGTCAATAAATAAGTTTTAAAAATAATCACACCTGAGCAATGCATGTGACTTTATTCTCTATATGAAAGGCGACTTTAAGCTGCCAGAACTTTTTATATAAAGTATTACATCCATTTCGTTGTTGTTGTTGTTTACACCTTATTGTCCCCAATGGGGAAATTTGTCTTGGACTCTAGGCCCACATTTGCATACACTAAACAGAAACAGACATCAAAAACATAAATCAACACAAACATTTAAAAGTCGAATTGATTTAGGTAAAAAAGATTTCTTAATATATCTGCACTCAGGCAGCCTGTATCGTCGACCAGTAACTCATACTCACAAAACAAACTGTGCGAGGGGTCAGCTAATATTTTAATAGCTTTGTCCTGAACTGATTGCTCATACAGAGATTGTAAGGATTGATATTCCCTTTTCCCTATGATTCTAATGGCTGTCTTTACCAGCCCTCCAAGCTTAGCTTTAGCTTGAACTGTAATGTTTCCATACCACACAGTAAATCCACAGCGTATTCTGCTTTCAATTAAAATAAAAACATAACTTTTTGCTGTACCCCAAAAACTCTCAATCTCCGTAAAAAATGCAGTCGCTGCTGCACACGAGAACAAATACTATCTACTCGCGGAAGAGCTGTAATCAGGCCATAAAAGTTAGGCCCGATAGGGCCTGAGCCCGACAGAATTCAGCCCGAGCCCGACAAGTACATTTTAATTGAGAGCTTTTTAAAAGCCTGAACCCGTTTACAGCCCGACATTTTTCAAATGTGCACATGCACACATCTCTTTTGCCTTCATGAATGAGTCGTTTGTATCAGGGGCGTAGCAGACATTTTAAAAGTGGGCGGGACGGCTGTATGAGATCATATGTTCATATAATTATTAATCACCTGTTTCTAAATGGTTTGTCTCTAAAAGTGAGGGGGACGTATCCCCCCCGTCCCCCCGGTTGTTACGCCC
This sequence comes from Danio aesculapii, assembly GCF_903798145.1. Classification (NCBI taxonomy): domain Eukaryota; kingdom Metazoa; phylum Chordata; class Actinopteri; order Cypriniformes; family Danionidae; genus Danio; species Danio aesculapii. Next base: position 44,182,332 of record NC_079457.1, read on the forward strand.
CTGGTTTGTATGTGTTTTAACATAATTTATTCATAACAAACGTAGACTATAGGCCACTTGGAAGTTGGAACAAAGGAATAAAATAAGTCCTCTATAACATTGTAACATCTCAGCACTCTAAATAGGCCTAGGTTAGACCTTAGCCCTTAAATTGGCCAACACACCAATAAAATAAGTCTTTCTTAACCAATTAAATTAAAATAAATTATAAATTATAATCAGTATTTGGCAATAACGAAATTAAGATAAAGGCTCTGTGGGATTTGTTTCGCCACTTCTCTTCACAATCTGGCATTAAGGTGACGGTGAAGCTGAATAATAAAATAATAATACCAACATTAGCCTATATACCCTGTCTACATTATAATTTTATGGTTTAATTAATATTTAGTTATAATTTGAAAATCCTTTACTCACCAAGATTAGGCTACATGTTTTTGTGGTGGAACATTATTGAATCCACTGTAAATGGATTTAGCGCAGTTCTGCGCTCACTGATGGTGTGTCTATCAGCACTGAACACCCTTTCACTGCTGTTGCTACTGGCCGGGATGCATACTGATCTGGCTAATTTTGCAAGTTTTGGGTTGGATTGTTTGTTCATCTTCCACCAGCCAGGAAAATCCATTTTATTTTACATGACAGCGGTTTCAATGTAGCGAGTGACTTCGTCTTCTTCCCTGTCAGCTTGCTGTACATTGCTGTTTAGCACTCTGCCATAATATGCAGTGTATGAGCGACTGCCGAAATACCTTGGCGGCTAGAATGACTGTTCTTTTTGAACTGGTGGCTGGCCTCACCGCAGTCAAAATTCGCTCTTTTTGACTTCTCCGTCATTATTCGTTTCACCTTTGCAGGGATGGATTTTAATGTTGTAACAAACGAATAGATTACTTTCTCACGCTAATCCAAATGCATCCAGTCGGGTCCCGTCGGGTTCTTGCAGACTTGCAGACCCCAGGTAAGCAAACTATCTATGTGAACACCCAGAAATTTATAAGAGTACACTTGTTTAATGCGTTCTGCGTCAATAACCACAGGTGAATGGTTTCCAATTGACTTTGGATCAAAGATAATTTCCCGTTTTGTTGATATCACTAAGAAGATGGTTTGAAAAACACCATTTCACAAACCTTTTAAACCTGCTGCCTTTAATTAGTTAAAATCGAGTAGTACCATTTAATTAAAAGCGGATTTACACTCAAATGCCCCATTTTTTTGATCAGACTGTTTAGATTAATTGTATCAAAGGCTGAACTGAAATCAACAAATAATTAACGATTTAGTTCAGTACTTTCTCCTTGTGTCATTTCATGGTTATTACACATAATTATTTTCAGATATTTTGTTTTGTTTTATTTTTATGTTTGTATTGTTTGGGTTTTTCCCAAAATCTGGTTCAATTCCATGTCAACAGCTCTTTTAGAAATTTTATTCCCAGGGAAAAACATGATGTGTTCAATACTCATTTTCCCCGCTGTAAGTACAGGTCAGAAAAAAGTGTGTTTCCGTTTTACATAAATATTAGGGGTGGAACAGAACCTTGACCAAACAGAGGTCAAGATTCGATACGTATCTCGGTTTTGGGGTCATGGTTTGATATGTGTATGGTACAACAGGAACAATAACAAATGCTCAATACATGCTCTGTCAGTTTAATCACCTTGCACATGAGTCATGTATTTTTAGATGGCAAATCAAGATCAAATACTTTCAGCTTTTACACAGTGGCGTTCATTAATGTCAGTTCCATAGCAGTGGATCAATCAGAGGAAGATGAAGGTGGGACAAGATTTGTGAGTTTCTGTGTACCAAGTTTACAACGGCAACATGGAGGAACGATTTCTGAGCACTGCATTTTCAGAATCAATGATACGTTCTTTGTGAATGGCTGCTAAGTTTTTTCACTGCTGTGGTCTTTTCTGCCTAACTCAAGTGAGTGAGTGAACTGGCACATATGGACTGACTGTATTCATCATGGGAGTGCATGAACCGAACTGCCAGCCCCGTGATAGTTCAGGACGAATACATCATTACAGCCCTAATAAATATACATTACACTAAATTATAATGAAACAATATTTCATCAATATTTTATAATAACACCAAAACGGCATGTCTTGTCTTGGCCTATACATTCAACCGGGATTAACAAGGCTTTTACAAGCTTGAACAGTGTGTGTACATTTACAGAAAACAATGACATCAGTTTCTTCATAAAATCTCAAATGGCAGTGGCAGTGTTTACCTGCTGGGGATCCTTGTCAGAGATTCCCTCATTCTCCGAGATGTGAGTGACGGTAGAGATGGAGCCCCACTTTCACCAGGGGTCGGAAACAATCTGGCAACAACAGAAAAAAGAAACTCATAAAGGTTTGAAACCAAATGAGGTTGAGTAAATAGCGAGTAAACTTTCTTTTTGGGGTGAACTATGCCTTTAGGCCTGTTTATTTAGCACAGTTATGCATATAAAGGTCCCAATACACATGAAGTTCTTAATACAGTGAAGTTCTTTTTTGTTTTTCACTTAGAGGCAAAACATTAAACATGATCAACCTCTTTCTTGAGGCAATGGAAGCTACTTTTAACTACAAATGTAAATTCAGAGGAGTGCATGTATGGTTCGTCTCCTGCCAGATCAAATCCTGTAATCAAATCAAGCTTAAAGTATTCTGGAAGAGGACCTCACCTAGCCAGAGTAGCAGCAGGCGGTGCACATCGTGCTGAAGTCATTCATTAACATTACTTGGCAACCAGCACTGAGAACCAGTGACCCATCTTTCCCCCAAAATAACTGACTGAATGGGGAAATAAGCTCTGTGTGAATGGCCAAAATTACTTCCTCAGACAAATCTCCTTAAAAATAGACTGTATGGTAGCAACAGACTTATTGGCAAAAAACAACATATGGAACATGGGAAAAAACAACACTGGCCTTTATTATATATCTTTTCATTGCTTATTTTCTCATCCAATACATCCAACACTCCTCTGACTTGCTTTTCCCGTGATCAGCCTTCAGCAGTGACATTTGTAAATCCCTGAATTAAACTAAACCGAACTGAATCAGTTTTAACATAACTAGAACTACACCAACATTATACCACATCACTTCTGCCTGCCTGATATGCTGGAACGTTCCACATTTTGAACACAATCGCATTTCAGAAAGCTAACAACCATAGACTGTAAAAGATATGGACGTAGTATCCGTGACGTCACCCATAGGTTTCTGAAGAGAGCAAATGAAGTTACAAGTAGGCGTGGCCAACCGTCACCATTTTGTCTGCATGTCATCGCACAGATTGGGGGTTTTCAAAAAAAATGGCAAAGAGGCAGAGCATCAGCTGAGCTACAGATGCCTGCTAGCATTTTGCCTAGACTGGCTTTTCTTTGGAAGAAACACTTAATAATTCATTACCTGCGATTCGTTTGTGTTCTGATCACATGGGCTTGGTTGTATACTATCAGTAAAGTGTCTAGTCTTTTAAAAACACTGTTGTAATACATCGAGCCACTAAGCGTTGTTCTTATGGCGTTTTTCTACAGGAGGATGGTTTTTCTACAGGTTCTTATGGCGTTTCTCTACAGGAGGATGGTTTTTCTACAGGTTCTTATGGCGTTTTTCTACAGGAGGATGGTTTTTCTACAGGTTCTTATGGCGTTTTTCTACAGGGGGATGGTTTTTCTACAGGTTCTTATGGCGTTTTTCTACAGGAGGATGGTTTTTCTACAGGTTCTTATGGCGTTTTTCTACAGGGGGATGGTTTTTCTACAGGTTCTTATGGCGTTTTTCTACAGGAGGATGGTTTTTCTACAGGTTCTTATGGCGTTTTTCTACAGGAGGATGGTTTTTCTACAGGTTCTTATGGCGTTTCTCTACAGGAGGATGGTTTTTCTACAGGTTCTTATGGCGTTTTTCTACAGGGGGATGGTTTTTCTACAGGTTCTTATGGCGTTTTTCTACAGGGGGATGGTTTTTCTACAGGTTCTTATGGCGTTTTTCTACAGGGGGATGGTTTTTCTACAGGTTCTTATGGCGTTTTTATACTTTTTCTTTAGGCAGTGGAAATACAAGTCTGATAAAGGTGACCTGTACCAACCCGTACCGTACCGTACTGTACCAGTCAGTGGAAATGAGACATTTGAAATGTCGTTGTATTGTGCACTACTTGGCCACCATACAATCTACATGGTAAAATCGATAGAAATAAAATGGATTTAATGTTATTTAATTGAATCGGATGTGCACATTTTAGAGCTTTTCTCAGCAAAATGACATGAATATTGCGGTTAATCTTATTTAAAATCTGATCGATGGTTTATTAACTGACAGTAAATCTCGATAAAACAATTGCTGAATTGATTTCAGAAAAGTGATAACAAAATAAAGGATGAAACTCATAAAAGAGAGACTCACAGAAGTTGTCTGATGTTAGTCCAGTCTACACACATTGTGGGCACTTTTGTGCTGCAGTGTTCATGGAACTTGTAACCACATCTTTGGCACCGGAAACCATTTAGCAGGAACTTCTGGCATATGTCGCAGAAAGCCAATTTGAGAAATGTTTTTCTAACCTGAAAATAAAATAAAAAATACACAGGAATCTCAGTGTTTTAGCTATCAAAAGATATGGTAGAGACTGATCAAATGTGTACACAAAAAAACAGTAGCACTCACAAAATTGTGTGTTGTTAATGGAACATGGTCTAAAACCTCCACTAGAAGTTCCTCCCCGATGAGTGAGGTAGAGTCTGTGCTCCACTCCATTCGAGACTTCTTGCTGCAAACATAAAACACACGTTAGCTCAGGAGCAGTGTGTTGGATCACTGTCCACGCTGTCAGTTCAAATTCAATTACTTGTGTCTCTGACTGGAACCAAATGTAAATGACTTACTCTGCACATTGTGTATCGTAAATGTTTATCTGATGTGTGTCCTGAGTATTTATTCATATTAATGACTGGACTGCTAACAGCATTCATAACTGCCAACAGGCCGTGAAGTCACACGGAATTAATTATTAGGATACTGAGATTACAATTTGCACAGGCTCATTAATATTGGACAATAAATAATTGGAAAATAGCTGCTGGTTTGATTGAGTTTTACTTTCTGCTGTGACATCTGCATGGTACTCTAGGGTCAGAATCTGTCGAAAACAAATCTGGTACCTGGTACTAGTGGTTCAACTTCAGGCTGAAGATGACGGTTTAATGGTGTAAAATATATTCATTCTGACAGCCTACCTGAGTTCTGTCTTTGAAAATGTCCATGTGACATACTTTATGGCCACTTGTGCATTGTCACAAATCTTAAATCATGTCAAAATGTTTCTTGAAAAGAATCCTCCACTTTTAAATATACATTTTGCAGCTTCTCTAGAGTTAAACAGTTGAGTTTAACCATTACTGAATGCATTTGGTAGATCTCTGGGTCTGGCGGGAGCACGTTTAGCTTAGCTTAGCATAAATAATAGAATCGGATTAGACCATTAGCATCTCATTCAAAAATGTCAAAACATGACTTTCGATAAATTGTCTATTTAAAGCTTCTGTAGTTACATTGTGTACTAAGACCGGCAGAAAATGAATGTATTTTTAGATGTGTTTAGAAACTATACTCTCATTTGTTATAATCAAGGATCTTTGCTGTCGTAGCATTGACCGCATTAGGAGCAATTATATTAGGCTACGCAGATTCTAACTGGTGGTGCAAGAGTAGGTTTGATGCTGGAATATTTGAAAATTGTTTTCAAAATTTGCAAGCGCTGAATATTTTCATTGCACCAGCTTAAGATTAGGGTTATGGCAGCAAAGTATAGTTCCTAGACATATCAGCCAATAAAAAAAGCAACTGTTAGTTCTCTATCGCTCTTAGTACACAACATAACTACATAAGATTCAAGCTGTAAATGGTAATATTATCGAAAACTCTTAAAAAACGAAAACTCACTTTTTTTTTTTGAGTGAGCTGCTAATGGTCTAATCTGTTTCAATGATCTATGCTAAGCTAAGCTAAAAGTGCTCCCGCCAGACACAGAGATCGAATGAATGGATTCAAAAATGGTAAAAATTCTAGGGGAGCTGTAAATGAGCCTATTTCCAAAAAAAGTGGAGTGTGCATTTACCATAATATGGGGCCCTATATATAAATAGCCTCCACAATCAAAACCAGATTTCAATCAAACAGAGCAACTTTAGGTTGTGGTGGAAAGTTGCTATATTGCAAAATGCCAAAGATATGCTCTCCTGTGAATCTCAGATGAGTGTTTCCAGCATCTTTATGAAACTATGCCATGAAGAATTAAGGCAGTTCTGAATGCAAAGCCAGATCCAATTCTGTATTTTCAACTTGTACCCATTAAAGTGGCTAGTAAGTGCATTTCTTTGTGTAGATAATGATGCAGGAGATATCAAACATTATATCATAAGATCTTTCTGATGACACGTTAAATTGAGGTCCTGACTCTCTGTGGTCATTAAAAATCCCATGGCACTTCTCGTAAAAGAGTAGGGGTGTAACCCCGGTATCCTGGCTAAATTGCCTCCACCTTACGATCATGGAATCCCAATCATCCCCATCCACCAAATTGGCTTTATCACTGTCTCTCCACTCCACCAATAGCTGGTGTGTAGCGAGCGCACTGGCGCCGTTGTCCTGTGGTTGCCGTCACATCATCTAAGTGGATGCTACACACTGGTGGTGGTGTGGAGAGACCCCCTCTCATGATTTTGAAGCACTTTGGGTGTATGGCCATACACAATAAATGTGCTATATAAATCCACATTACTTACTTACTTACTTACTATAAAATATATCTCAAATGTGCAAAAGTAGTATAAAAAGGTGACTAACAAAGTCAAACTACTACTGCACTAAAAACAAAATAACAATAGACACCTGCTTTGAGTGATTGTGTGAACATATTAAGAGATATTAGCCCCCCTGCTTATTTTTTCCTGAATTTCTGTTTAATGGAGAGAAGATTTTCTCAACACATTTCTAAACATGATAGTTTTAATAACTCCTTTCTAATAACTGATTTATTTTATCTTTGCCACGATGACAGTAAATAATATTTGACTAGATATTTTTCTAAACAGCTTAAAGTGACATTTAAAGGCTTAACTAAGTTAATTAGGTTAACTAGGCAGGTTAGGCAAATTAGGCAAGTTATTGTTTAAAGATGGTTTGTTCTGTAGACTATCAAAAAATATATCGCTTAAAATGACTAATAATTTTGACCTTAAAATGATTTTTAAAAAATTAAAAACTGCTTTTATTCTAGCAGAAATAAAACAAATAAAACTTTCTCCAGAAGAAAAAATATTATCAGACATACTGTGAAAATTTTCTTGCTCTGCTAAACATAATTTGGGAAATATTCAAAATAGAAAAAAATTCTGATTGCAACTGTATATACAAAGAAAGAGTATTAAATAAGGCTATCATGATTGTCAATAATAAGAGGCATCCTTTATCATATGCCTTCAAATTGTTACCATCAGGGTCATCAATAATGTGTTCCCAGTAAGAAATTGGACAAAAGTATCATTTATACCTCAAGCAATTAAGTTTTTAAATTCTTCCTCTCTCGGTAGCAATTGAAGGCCAATATACTGAATAATTATTTAGAGTAGAGGTTCCATGGTACTTTAGGTGTTTAAATGAATTATTTATACACTGAAAAAAGTGTTACATGCAAAACTGTTGCAAACAATTTATTTGTGTTGAATTTAAACAAACAAATTAAATTGAGCAATGTTCAACTTAATTTGTTTGTTTAAATTCAACACAAATAAATTGTTTACAACCACTTAACGTAAAAAAATTGAGTAAATCCAAGGAATCATCTTTGAATAATTTCTTTCAGTGTATAAATGCCAAATGTGAATTGTCAGATGTCTCTGCGAGTGTACGCTGCAAATGAAATTTCCCTACAGGGACAAATAAAGTTAGCTAACTAACTAAAGTTCAATCTGGCTTATTAAGATCATACTCATTTTATAGGCTTGTCGATTCCTTTGTTTCTTATTATTTATCTGTTAATCTTCTGGATTTATTTTTCATGATTTTAAGTATCTCTCTATATCTAGTTTGGTGTTATGTACAGTACTTTGGTCAGTCTTGTGACTGTTTTTAAATGTGCTTTATAAATAAATAAACTTGACCTGACCTTCTCTGCCCAGGATGGAGACTGAAGACAGCACAGCACTCCGGCTGGAGCCCTCGAACCTTCAGCGCTTTGATCAGACAGCTGTGGAGCGTCATGCCTGGCCGCACATTCACCTTCAGAGGGAGCGTGGACATCAACACACACAAGACAATACACATGTACTGCTTTTAACTGCCTTTCACTTCCCATTGCTTTAAGCATTACTTCTTGCTTTTTACTTTAACTGCAGCTTTCCGTTTGTCTAAGGATGAAGTGCCTGCTGGAAAGCCTACAAATGACATCCATCAAATCTTAACATGATATTTAAGGTGCTTCTATTACATATTTACTGATTAAAGTGGTTTGTAAATCTAAAAGTTCATAATAAATTGAGATACTGTCTATCGAAAGACTTTACATCCTGCACAAACCTATAAAGATTGTAACAAAATAGCTTAATATCAGCGTTAATTGTCTGAATCAATGTCTATTTTTTCCACCAAATGCTGCAGTTGTAGCGAATACCTATAATTTAAAGGCTCAACTAAGCTAATTAGTTAAAAAAATGATTGGCTAATTAACTAATTTACCTAGTTAAGCCTTTAAATTACACACACATACACACACACACACACAGACACACACACACACACATATATATATATATATATATATATATATATATATATATATATATATATATATATATATATATATATATATATATATATATATTTATGTATATACATGGTTTCTGCCACATTCATTCACATACAAACACGACGTACAGCCGTTTCACTTTACTTCAGGATGCATTAATACCAGTGGCATTCATAAATATTCCTAGCAAATCTAATAAATGTTGGAGACATACTCGTTACATAAACGCACTAAATCGCACCTCAGCAGCGAAGAAGATCTGCACGCTCTTGAAGCGACTTATATTTGAGGGGGCGTGCAAGAAGTTTTGTGCACGAGTTGGCGCGCAAGCAAAGAGATCTGCATGCTGTTGTCATGGATTGGTCAGGCTCTCACGACCCCCACTCACGAAGATCACCATCACCTGACTTCTAATGAGCACACAGCTGCATCACATTCACGAGCACCAGATAAAAGCACAGCACTCCAGTCGCTCATTGTCCGGGCTCGTCTCGACGAAAGCGGACAACTGAGCGACCACTCAGCGTAGTCATCCTCAGCTAAAACAAACGATTTACTTACCTGTTCTCTTTGTATTCCTCCTAGTCTTCCTGGTCCTCCCGAATCGTCCTGTCTTCCAGTCCTTCCAAGTCTGTGTCATCCTCTGTCAGCTGTATCTGGTGTGTGCTGTCCATCCTCGTGTATTCCTGTTACCCAGCCACGGAGGAAAAGACCCCAACATCATTCCTGATCCTCCTGGCTATCCTTCATGTGCTCCTTGTTGTCATTTAATAAACACCCTAACGTTTCCTTACCTCTGTCTCCTGTCCGCTTCATAACAGAAGCCCGGACCCATAACGACGACAACATGAGCACCCCCGATCACCTTCAAGAGCTGGTGGACCAGTTGAAGCGGATTCTACAGCCCCCAGTTCCACTTTCCAACGCACCACCAGCACCGAGCACTTCCGCCTCCACAGTTTCTTCTTCGGCCCTTCCTTCCAGTCCCATGGCCCGACCAGCGCCCTACTCAGGCGGAGCGGGGGAGTGCAATGGTTTTCTGTTACAATGTTCCCTCATATTCGAAATGCAACCTTCTCTATATCCCACAGATAAGTCGAAGATCGCCTACATCGTATCTCTACTCTCTGGACCTGCACTTAAATGGGCTGAGACGATCTGGAACCAAGCCGGGCCGGTCATGAATTCCATCACTACCTTCACGGAGTATTTCAAAGAGGTGTTTGGACGTTCTGATGGGGAAGTAGCCGCTGGAGAGCAGCTGTATCATCTAAAGCAAGGTACTCTATCTACACAGGAATATGCTCTCCGGTTTCGCACTCTAGCAGCTGCAAGTGGATGGAATGAGAGATCGTTGTTGACCACGTACCGGCTCGGCTTGGAACCCACTCTCCGAATCCAACTGGCCACATTAGATGATACAATGGGTCTGGAGAGATTCATCCAACATTCTCTCCGATGTTCCGATCGTCTCCGTTCCTATCAACAGGACACCATCACCCCCTCGTCTGCACTCCTCCAATCGCCTGAGTCAACAGCCTCTCCAGAACCAGAACCCATGATAATAGAGTCTGGAAGACTGACATCAGCGGAACGACAGAGGAGGCTGACCCGGGGTCTGTGTCTATACTGCGGTGTCAGTGGACACACCCGTATGGAGTGTCCCCTTCGTCCCATTCGGACTTCAGTGAGTGTATTCAGTACGAATATTGAACAATGTAAACCACTTACTACCACCGTACAAATAACTACTGCCTCTATTTCTCTCCTTGTCACAGCCCTCATCGACTCCGGGTCAGCAGGGAACTTCATCTCCCAATCCCTCTGTCGTCAACTCCACCTCCGTACTGAGGCGTCCTCGCATATATACCAGATACAACCGATAACCCAGTGCACTCGATCTTCGACCCGTATCCATCGACAATGCGAAGACATCCTTCTTCAAGTGGGGTTGTTACATCAAGAGAGCTTCCCAGCTACCGCCGCATCGGCCATGGGACTGCGCGATCGACCTAGTTCCAGATGCCCAGTTGCCAAGAGGTAGGATCTACCCGCTCTCGCTTCCAGAGAATCAGGCAATGGAAGATTACATAAGGGAGGCTCTGAGTCAGGGGTACATACGTCACTCAAAATCACCAGCCGCCTCAAGCTTCTTCTTTGTGGCCAAGAAGGACGGAGGGCTGCGTCCATGCATCGACTACAGGGTCCTAAATAACGGTACAGTAAAATACCGATATCCCCTTCCTCTGGTACCAGCCGCTTTGGAACAGCTCCGAGAAGCTAAAGTCTTCACTAAATTGGACCTCCGCAGCGCGTATAATCTGATAAGAATACGTGAGGGGGACCAATGGAAGACAGCATTCGTGACCCCTACTGGCCACTATGAATATGAGGTCATGCCTTACGGTCTGGTCAACGCCCCCTCCGTATTCCAAAACTTCATTCATGAAGTCCTCCGGGAGTTTCTTCACCACTGTGTAATAGTGTACATAGATGACATCCTCATTTACTCCCGGAGTGAGGCCGAACATCGCCAACACGTTGCGGAGGTCCTACACACATTGAGAGAACATCACCTCTACCTCAAAGCGGAGAAATGCTCATTCCACCAGAAGTCGATTCATTTCTTGGGATACATCATTGACCAAACCGGTATACGTATGGATGGGAAGAAAATTGAGGCTGTTCTATCCTGGTCAGAACCCACTTCCATTAAGGAGCTCCAGAGGTTTCTTGGGTTTGCTAACTTTTATAGACGGTTTATCAAGGACTACAGCAGGATTACATCACCTCTCACTAATCTCCTCAAGGGTAAACCCAAAGGACTGGAGTGGACCAAAGAAGCAGCCGCAGCCTTCCGCCTTCTTAAGAAGGAGTTCACAAGGGCCCCACTCCTGACTCATCCTGACCCAAATCTTCCTTTCGTGGTGGAAGTGGACGCATCCACCACCGGCGTCGGGGCAGTATTATCTCAACATCATGATACACCGCCCCGACTGCATCCCTGTGCCTATTTCTCTCGGAAGTTGAGCCCGGCGGAGCAGAATTACAGCATAGGAGACAGGGAGCTTCTAGCAATCAAGCTAGCCTTGGAGGAGTGGCGTCACTGGTTGGAGGGAGCCAAACATCCGTTCCAGGTGATCACAGATCACAAAAACCTCCAATACATCAAAGAGGCCAAGAGACTATGTCCACGTCAAGCCAGATGGTCACTTTTCTTCTCACGTTTTGATTTCTCCATTTCCTATCGTCCAGGACCCAAGAATCTAAGAGCAGACGCTCTCTCTCGTTTACACGAGCATCACGATCATGAAGAACTCCCAACGAAGATTCTTCCCGAACACATCTCCATTTGTCCGATCACCTGGAACGCTCCTCCAGTCGTTGCCACTCCGGAAGCCCCTGCTCCGCCGGGATGCCCTCCTCATCGGCAGTTCATACCACCTGAACACCGGGTAGATCTGATCCACTCCTTACATACCTCGCTAGGCACTGGACATCCAGGGATCAACAATACTCGCTCGCTAGTATCCCAACGATTCTGGTGGCCAAACATGGCAAGGGATGTGAGGCAATATGTTCAGGGCTGTAAGGACTGTGCCCAATCCAAGAGCCCACGTCATCTACCCGCTGGAAAGCTCCATCCCTTGCCGATTCCGAACCGTCCCTGGTCACACCTAGGAGTGGACTTTATCACTGACCTCCCTTCGTCAGAAGGTAATACCTGTATTCTAGTCATAGTAGATAGATTCTCAAAGTTTGTCAAACTAATCCCTCTGAAAGGTCTTCCCACAGCCTTTGAAACTGCCGACAATATCTTTAATCAAGTCTTCAGGTCATTTGGTATTCCAGAAGATATTGTGTCGGACAGAGGTCCACAGTTCATCTCACGTCTATGGAAAGCCTTCTTCAAGCTCCTAGGTGTGGCCGTCAGCCTCTCTTCTGGATATCATCCCCAAACCAACGGGCAGACAGAGAGGAAGATTCAGGAGGTGGGACGGTTCCTGAGGACCTTCTGCAGTGGTCACCAGAACTCCTGGAGCCAGTATTTGGGCTGGGCAGAATATGCCCAAAATTCACTGCGGCAACCCTCCACCGGACTCACGCCATTCCAGTGCGTCCTGGGCTTCCAACCACCGCTCTTTCCCTGGGATGGCGAACCATCTGATGTCCCCGCAGTGGATCACTGGTTCCGGGAGAGCGAGAGAGTCTGGGACGAGGCTCATCAACATCTGCAGAGGGCAGTCCGTCGAAGCAAGGTAACCGCCGATAGGAGAAGGTCTGAAGAACCCAGATACACACCCGGACAAAAGGTGTGGCTATCCACCCGGGACATACGCATGCGACTGCCCTCTCGCAAGTTAAGTCCCCGATTTGTTGGTCCCTTCACCATCGTGGAACAGGTTAACCCCGTCACCTACAAACTACAATTACCCTCTCACTACCGTATTCACCCTACATTCCACGTATCACTCCTGAAACCCTATCACGATCCTGTTCTTCCCTCCACAGAGCCTGACCACGAAGAGGAACCCCCTCCTCCACTGCTCCTAGAAGAAGGAGCCGTCTACGCAGTGAAGGAGATCTTGCGTTCCCGACGTCGTGGTGGCCAGTTGGAGTACCTGGTGGACTGGGAAGGGTACGGCCCCGAAGAAAGGACATGGGTTCCCAGAGCTGATATTCTCGATCCTAGTCTCATGGTGGAGTTTCATGAGAGCCACCCTGAGTTCCCAGCGCCTAGAGGCAGAGGGAGACCACCACGGCGTCGGAGGTGTCGGCCCTCAGGAGCGGGCCCTGGGGAGGGGGGTACTGTCATGGATTGGTCAGGCTCTCACGACCCCCACTCACGAAGATCACCATCACCTGACTTCTAATGAGCACACAGCTGCATCACATTCACGAGCACCAGATAAAAGCACAGCACTCCAGTCGCTCATTGTCCGGGCTCGTCTCGACGAAAGCGGACAACTGAGCGACCACTCAGCGTAGTCATCCTCAGCTAAAACAAACGATTTACTTACCTGTTCTCTTTGTATTCCTCCTAGTCTTCCTGGTCCTCCCGAATCGTCCTGTCTTCCAGTCCTTCCAAGTCTGTGTCATCCTCTGTCAGCTGTATCTGGTGTGTGCTGTCCATCCTCGTGTATTCCTGTTACCCAGCCACGGAGGAAAAGACCCCAACATCATTCCTGATCCTCCTGGCTATCCTTCATGTGCTCCTTGTTGTCATTTAATAAACACCCTAACGTTTCCTTACCTCTGTCTCCTGTCCGCTTCATAACAGCTGTAGGCTATTACACAAATGCGATCTCGACTTCTATTACTGCGCTCACGACATTTGTCATTGAAAAAACACCACAGGTAGTTGGCAGATCTGTGTAAAAAAGGCCTGCCGCCACAGCTGGAAAAAATCCTAGAGGAAACACTGTATGTATAATATATATATATATATATATATATATATATATATATATATATATATATATATATATATATATATATATGTAGCTGAGGTCTGAATTATTAGCCCCCCTGTTTATTTTTTCCTCCAACTTCTGTTTAACGGAGAGAAGATCTTCTCAACACATTTCTAAGCATAACAGTTTTAATAACTCATTTCTAATAACTGATTTACTTTATCTTTGTCATGATGACAGTAAATAATATTTGACTAGATATTAAGACACTTCTATAAAGCTTAAAGTGACTTTTAAAGGTTTAACTAGGTTAATTAGGTTAACAGGTTAGACAGGTTAGACGGGTTAGGGTAATTAGGCAAGTTATTGTATAACGATGGTTTGTTCTGTAAACAGACAAATAAAATTAGCTTAAAGAGGCTAATCATTTTGACCTTAAAACGGTTCATAAAAAATAAAAAACTGCCTTTATTCTAGTCGAAATAAAACAAATAAGACTTTCTCCAGAAGAAAAAATATTATCAGACATACTGTGAAAATTTCCTTGCTCTGTTAAACATCTTTGGCAAATATTTAAAAAAGAAAAAAAATTGAAAGGGGGGCCTACAAACACACACAGATATATTTATATTTATATATATATATATATACTACCGGTCAAAATTTTGGGGTCAGTTTTTTTTTATTAAATGTAAAAAATATTATTTAATTGTTAAATACTTATTTATTAAATATTTACTTATTACTTATGGCATGTAGTTTCAAATGAAATTATTACTCCTGTCATTATTGCTTTTATTACCATTAATAATAACAATATTATTAATAATAATAACAATAATAATTAATATTAGAGTGATTTCTGAAGGATCATGTGACTGGAGTAATGAAGCTGAAAATTCATCATTAAAATCACTGGAATAAATTAATAAGTTACATTATAAACTACTTTTGAGCAGTTATTTTACAGTGCTATAACATTTCGTAATTTTACAATGTGTACTGTATTTTTGATGAAATAAATGCAGCCTTGGTGAGCAGGAGAAGCTTATTTTAAAACATTTAAAAAACCCATTGACCCCAAACGTTTGACCGGTAGTCTATATAGTGTATATACATATACATTTATATATTAATTCTTAAGGGAGCTACTTTATTTATTTATAAAAAATAAATAAATCAGAAATACTGTAAAAACTTCCTTGCGCTGTTTAACAGAGCAAGGAAACTTTCTACACAGGAGGGCTAATATGTGTGCCTTTGACTGTATATGTTTGAGCTTGTTTGTTAACTGTTTATTCAAAATAAGCTGATTTAACTTTATATTTTGAATGAATTTCTTTCAAGTTTTGAGTATTTTCCAGGTTTTACTCTTCTACATAATGTCCTTCATTTGTACTATTACTGTATATATTTAGCACACCAGCACCAGTAAACATACGATGTAGACCTTGGCTGAACGTCAGCATTTTTTATAATATTTGCTGAACATGACACTTTTCCCCCCCTACAGCTGAAGTATGAACACAAATCTCAAAAGCCTCCTCACAACTGTCCGCTGCTGGTTGGGCAGGAAGACTCGGATGGTGCGGCTTGTTTTGGAGTCGTTTGAGGAGCGGATCTGGCATGGCGCGGGAGATTTGATCACAGGAGACGCGTAGGAGCTTTCAGAGACTGAATCTTTGGTTAGCAGACCGTTGGTGACGGTTCTCCATGCTCCCTGAAGCTGCTCCATTACGACACCCTCTGGCACACTCGTCTGGAGAAACAGCGGTCAGAAACAAAACAGTGTGATTCTCTGAGAACTGGTCAATTCGTTTATGTTACGCAGGGCCAAACAAAATCTGCTGGGGGGTTTTTTTTGGGCCATTTCTGCTCAAAAATTTGCAAATCTGCAAATTTATGCAGAATGATTTGGAGTGTAGGAGCTGAAATCCTAACACTGTGTCTTAACTACAGGCGACGTGATGCTGCCATGCAAAATTTGTCATGTGTCATGCGAAATTTCTATTTTAGAAAAAGTAAAGTAAGAGATTTCTTTTAATTTTCAGGTTATTTAATTTCAGTTACTTATAATGTACTTGTTTAAATACTGTATATAAAACCAACAGTTCTGGATAAATCAATTTAGAGAAGCAGAGTAATTCATTGATAGATTGAACATGTTTGAGGAATTTGAGTCCCCATTTGGACACTGTATAAATTCTGGGTTCCACACAATTTCTTCATGTTGTCCCAACACAAATTGATTAAGTTAACAAGTTTTCACATGAAGGGGTAGGGGTGTCCCAATTCTCTTTAGCTTGAAGGCGTAGGGCTAAGTGAAAGGGGTAGATAGCCCTTCGAACTGAGATTTTTCAGGACCACACTCGAAACCAAGGGTTAAGAAAATTTCCCAGAATACACCAGCCACAACGGCGGTATAGCTGCACCCGGAAGTCGGGAGATCCACAAATTAGTATTTTTTTTGTCATTATTACGAATTTTTACAACAAACAAGCACATGTTTTAATATATTCATAACCGTGTTTGTGTTTTACCATCATGCTTTTAATAAAAAAACACTAAAATAAAAACCACAAAATGTTATTATTATTGATCCATAATAACTCCTGTACAGCAGTCCCACAACATTCTGACACTCGATGACACTCGAATACCCTGTCAGAAATATCTAGTGGCTGGGAATGAGCTTTTTACAGCGTCTGCTATAATGTTAATGTTGTTTTGTGGTGTGTTTACATAGATGAATATGGTCACTGTGTAAATGCACAGTACAGTTACGATCTTATTGCCACATTAGATTGTTATGATCTAATAATATATGCCTTCAGTGATTTCCTGAAGATAAATACCAAAAAAATAAAGCAATTGGAATAACTTCAGCAGTCGCGATCGTCTGATTTCATACGAAGCAAGAGATCACGATGACAAGATGACGTGTGCAGGTGCTGTGGTGCTGTCCTATTTCTTAGAGGTAAATTTTGAAGCCCTTCGTCTACCCCTTCCCATTGGCTGAGTGTGAAGAGGAAGGGCTTCAAAATTAGGGGAAAAATTAGGGGGTAGGGGAAGGGTTTGGGGTACAAAAATAAAATTGGGATTGGGCCTACATGACGTTGAGATTTATATGTAGTGCATTTATTTTTTAGTGTTGAGTCAAGTAAATAAATAACTTTTATTTAATTAAGTTGAGTTACTGAGTTACTTTTCAAACATAGTAATTCGAAATCAGTTTATTTTCCATCGGCTTAGTCCTTTTATTTATCAGGGGTTGCCACAGCAGAATGAACCGCCAACTTATCCAGCACATGCCCTTCCAGCCGCAACCCAGTACTGGGAAACACCCATACACTCTCACATTCACACACATACACTACGGCCAATTTAGCTTATTCAATTCGCCAGTAGCGCATGTCTTTGGACTGTGGGGGAAACCAGAGCACCCGGCGGAAACCCATGCAAACATGGGGAGAACATGCAAACTCCATACAGAAATGCCAAACGGCCCAGCTATGGTTTGAATCAGTAACCATCTTGCTGTGAGGCAACAGTGCTAACCACAAAGCCACCGTGCCGCGCAATTAAAACTGTAATTTACAATTAGTAATTAGCAATTAATTACTTTTTTGAAGTAACTTGCCCAACACTGAGCATAAACTGACACTGGCACTGACAATCACCTCAGCTGCTGATCATGTGCCTTAATCAGTGTTAAATGCTACCAATGTGTGTTTGAACTCCACATATGTGACGTATTACCATTATACTTGTATATTATTATTATACATTATACATTATACCACTATACAAAATTTCAGGAGACTATGCAACTGGGCTGTTATGTATGTTGCCAGATTGAGATAATAAAAATGCTTAGAGATTTGAATATTTTATCAATTGTGTGAGGTGACGCCCTTCATAAGATCTGGCAACTTGTCAATTCCAAACAAAAACTGATTTATCATAACTAGATTGAGTCATACAAATTATGGAAGTTTCCCGGGAGAAATAACAAAACAGGAGGGTGGCGGGAGATGGGTGTGAAAACGGGAGTGTTGGCAAATATGATTGCCATTCTGAGAGCGGAAGCTAATACACTGAAAAAAAACATTTTTCTGCAAAATTGCTGCAAACCATTTATTGGTGCGGTGACGCAGTGGGTAGCATGATCAGCTCACAGCAAGAAGGTCGCTGATTCGAGCCCCGGCTGGATCAGTTGGCATTTCTGTGTGGAGTTTGCATGTTCTCCCCGTGCTGGCGTGGGTTTCCTTCGGGTGCTCCGGTTTACCCCACAGTCCAAAAACATGCGCTGTAGGTGAATTGAATAAGCTAAATTGACTGTGGTGTATGTGTGTGAAGGAGTGTGTATGGGTGTTTCGCTGTGTCGGGTTGCAGCTGCAAGGGCATCCGCTGCATAGAACATATGCTGGATAGGTTGGCGGTTCATTCTGCTGTGGCGACCCCTGATTAATAAAGGGACTAAGCCGAAAAGAAAATGAATGAATGATGTTCAACTAATTTGTTTGTTTAAAAAAAAAGTGGTTGCCCAAAAAAAGGTTTGCAACTACTTACCTTAAACGAAATTTGTAAATCATCTTTGAATCATTTTTGTGTGTGTGTGTGTGTGTGTGTGTGTGTGCGTGTGTGTGTGTGTGTGTGTAGTTTGCCTCAGATCTTAAATAAAACAACTAGGAAACTTTACAAATTGTATTCAATGTATAGATTGAATGATGGGTCAAAATCAGCAAATTTACGTGGAATGATTTTGAGTATAGGAGCTGAAAATCTGTGTCCTAACTGCATGCCAAGCGATGCTGCGACATGTAATAAAAGGTATCGTTTCCATGTTAAAAGGAGTTTTTGTCCTGCGAAACTTCTATTTTAAAAACAGTTTCTATTTCTGCGACGTCACGGCTGAACAACAGCATAAACTACAATGAAGATCACCTCAGCTGCTGATTATGCGCTTTAATTTCTGTATTTGAATACTGTTAGACTCCCCAGAAAACCATAAAGCACTGTTTATTTATTTATGCTTGTAATTTAATATATTTTATGAAGATACACCACTTTGAAAAAGACTTCATCTTCCCTGTGGATATATATGAAATGCTCCAAATATACATATTCAGATTATCTGGTGAAATTATATT
Organism: Danio aesculapii; assembly: GCF_903798145.1. NCBI lineage: Eukaryota > Metazoa > Chordata > Actinopteri > Cypriniformes > Danionidae > Danio > Danio aesculapii. Next base: position 44,201,718 of record NC_079457.1, read on the forward strand.
AATATCGCAATATATATCGCAGAAATAAAATAGCGCAATGTCATATTTTTCTAATATCGTACAGCCCTATTTGAAATGTATTTCACATAAATCAGTTTTGTAGTTTCAGAGGTTACTGACATTGTCTATTTTACCTATTTAACATTCACCAAAATACTGAATGACTAAATATCCACAACCAGTATAATTAAGAAGCATATTGCAGCCCAGGCATAGTGCAAATGCCTGGGTTCTTTAAGTTATCTTTTACTTCATACTTAATCATTCATTAACTTGTTCGCAGTGACTGAACAATAAACTATTAGTGAACTTTGATGGCAGTTCAAAACTGTGTGTATAGTCACACTAAATAAAAATAACCAAACAATGTTTAATCTTCCACTTTTGCAACAGTTCCTGATGCAGCGTTACAACTAAGATGAACAGTAGAGTAGATTTCAACTAAATTATATATATATATATATATATATATATATATATATATATATATATATATATGTTTCTCTTGATTTTGATTCATGTTCATAAATTTATTTAATATTTTTCCAAAACATATTAATTTGGATAACTAATATTTAGACTTTGATCTCAACGGTTTTTTTTTTTTTTTTGTTTGTTTTTTTTTTTTAGATTATTTCCAGTTTTGGCTTTGGTACTGACTAATATAATGCACAGATATATTATTGTAAAGCATCCTGTAGAAAACAGCCATTTAAAAGAGACATCTGTGAGGGTTGTCCTCGTTTATGCTGAGTATTATATGTATGTTTAGGTTTTGAATATAATAATAATAATAATAATAATAATAATAATAATAATAATAATAATAATAATAATCATCATCATCATCATCATCGTCATCATCAATTAGTGCTGAGTCCTGGAGCTTATGAAATAATAAATAATTTCAACTAGTTAACATTTTAACAGAGTTGTATTTACACAGCTGTACTGACAACTTTTTTTTACAACTACAGAAACTTTTGTTGTAAACAATGCGTCTTTTTTTCTAGTTTCCAGGTAAACTTATTGTAAACCCACATGAACTGTCAAAATTACAAGTAGGTTTGTCAAACAAATACACATATTGCATAACGGAAAATGGGACAGTTGATTTTCTATTTAGATAAACAATCTACAACTGTATAAAAGACGTTTTTCTCATTCGCGCTTGATGTTTGACTTGTGTGTAGCGCATATATTCAGCGTGTAAGTTAAGCACAGATAACTGTTTGTGTCTATTCGCAGTGCGCAGAAGAGATTCATAACAAACAGAAGTCTGGAACATACGACATATTCGGAAAGGATGTAAACTGCATGGAAAATACAACATTAATATTCTCGAGGGAATCATTACTTGCAATTATAAATGCATTGGTAACAGTAGGATGAAGAGCTGAAAGAACTGCCGAGCAGCTACTCGGGCTATAAACATCCGCGGCCCTATTTCTTTTCTACTTTAACCTATCAAATGGCACGCTCTGTAAACATTTCACAATATTCTTGTCACTAGGCGAAACGTAATCAAAACTGACCGTTACGAACCAACATCTCATAATGCTTTTCAGCAGCCATACACACTTACCACAGAAAGTTTGAAGAGTTCATCTCCGCCATAACCTGAAGAAACGGTGATGACGTCACCCCTCTCCCCCTCTCACTCACTCACACACATACACAGATTTTTAATATTTTCCTTGCTGAAATTTCGTACAATATTATATCTCTTAAGCTTATTAATAATAAGAATAATACGTTTCTTAAAGCTTGTGATATTTTTTTGTTAATGAGCCTTTGTAAAGTTTATTTCTCTTCTTTCTTATTTTTTTGTCATTTTTTTTCAATGCAGTGATGTTATTTTTCTGGTATTCAATAAAAGAATTAAAAAATAAAATAAAAACACACACACAGAGTACTCGGATGACTTTTGTAATTTACATTTTTTGTATATTATTTTGTGTTGAGCCTTCCATGTGTGATACAGAATTTGAAAAGTTGAATGCCATTTTGTTGTATTTAGATGTTGTATTTCCAAATAAATAAATAAATACACAGAGTACACACACGCCACGAGTTTAATAGTTCATACATAAAGTTTTACGAACTTAAATGATACTCATAATTTATCTACATGAATTAATTGAATCAATCTGACTAAGACATAATGCATATCTAAACGCTCTTTACAATTTAAAAATAGGGTATTCATACTGCTGACTTAAAACGGCACGCTTTACAATTATTGTATGTACGGCATAATTATTAAAATGAACCTTTTGATGAATGCACATTTTTAAATAAATATTGACTGTGGCAAATTAAATTGTGTAATGTATTGCATTTATAAAAAAACTGAAGATAAATAATTTTTTGTCCAAACAATATTTTGTCACAGGAACGTAATACATAAAATGTGAATCTGAGTGATTATTATCATTATTTGTATATATTTACAGCTATTTTAATTCGACTAATCTATGGACAAACTTGTTAACGCAGTTTTTTAAATTGTCAAACTTTGGGCTCTTGAGGTATTAATTTCGTGTTTCAATGCACACAGTAGGCTAGACTGTGTGGCATCGCTATTTTACTAAGACTGTCTGCTCCTCAGAGCAGTATTTGTATTATTATAAAATGCTTAACTTCACAGCATGAACGAGGAGTTGTCTCCTCTGAATTGTTTTAAAGGGATAGTTCATCCCAAAATAAAAATATACTCTCTATTTACTTTCCCTCAAGTGGTTCCAAACCAACGACTGTACAGTTCCAAACCTTTATGAGTTTTTATTCAGTTAAACAAAAAAGAATACATTTCAAAGAAAGCTAAAAACCTGTAAAAATTGACCTCCGTAGTAGGAAAAACAAATACTATGGAATCAATGGTTCAAGTTTTCAGTTTTCTTCAGTATATCTTCTCTTGTAATCAACAGAAGATATACTCAAACAGGTTTGAAACAAGTAAAAGGTAAGTAAATAATGACCGATTTTTTATTTTGGGTGAACTACCCCTTTAAAGGGGATTTGGTGACTAGAAAAACTGATCTCAGACCTGCAGCTGTGGGTTGCTTTAATCCAGAAATAGAAACAGGAAACAGCAACTCAACGTTAGCGAATTGAATATGGGGTGATTTGTTAAAATTGAGGGTTAAAATGATTAGAGATGCCCCTCAAAACTAAACTGATATGTTGTGGCATCGATTTGAACTGCAAACCTTTAAAAACACAGCTTATGCAATAGAGCTCTGTGTATGAGTAACACTAAAAAAAATTCCATTCTGGGCACTTTCAACAGTGATGTTTCTTTGGGCAGGACAGTGTGTGTCTTTTCGCCCAGTGATTGGTCAGAAGGGAGGGGTGTCTCCGAGCATTCGATCCTCATTGGCTGCTCAGTTCTAAAACGCGATTTCGTATTGGCCACTGTTTCTGTCGCTCAGTGGATTCATGCGCAGTGTCGAAGGGAGGAGTAAACAGCAGTGAGTCACAGCTAACAGGCTAGTGTTCAGCTATAGGTGAGTTCGTATATTGTTGTCTATAAATTCCCAATTACAACATTTTTTTTGTTAATTTTAAGACTAGGCTCATTTACTTATTTTATACCCTCGTTCATTGTTTATTGCATGGTTCGTTTGCGCAGTGTGTGTGTGTAATCGCGTGCGTTCAGCTAGCTGAGGCCTGCAGCAGCTCATGCCTGCGCGGGAAAGTCTCATATAAGTGCACGTGCACAAATGCATTTCCGAATGTAAAACTCACAGCAACATATAAAAACGCACACTGTGCTTCACTAGTGGTTGAATTAGATGTATGTGTGATATTTGAGTGTAAACGTGCACCAAAGGCCCGGTATTGAGGTTTAAGGACTGAAGCGTTTGCATGTGGATTTCCTTATACAGCTACAAAAACGTAAAATTTTAAGCATCTTTCTGATTTAACTATCATGTCGTGCTAGTATATCACTAATCAGAGTTGTTGCTCTTATTTTTGTGCTTCCGCTGCCTGAAACGCCACGTTATGATGAGTATAACTGTTAAATATGATTTATGGATGTTAAACTCCTAGTAAAATCGTGTGCTCCAAATGCTTTTTGTAGTTTTAGAGCATATGCTGGTGTTTTTTTCAGTGGCAGCCCTGTTAGTTGCTAGATTTGTCAGTCTTTAGCAGTAGCCGTCGTGCTAGGACACATGTGCCATGTGCCATCCACCTTCCCATTTACAGTAGATCCTCATGAGTGTGGAAACTTCTTTATTCCTGTTTTTCCTTATATTAATTTATTTATTTTTTGTTGAAATAATCACTTTATTACATAATAAAGTGTCATAAATGTGTTAGCAAAGCACACAGTGTAAAGTTTAATCGCATAAATGCTAGCTTTACTGATGAGGCAGACTTTTCAGTGTCTAACGTGAGTTTTGACTGAAAATTAATTTTTGACAAGGAATAGATTACACTGAATATGAATAAAGAAACTACTGAACTAGTCATGCATACCTACACAAAAAAACAATGTTTGCTGTTTGTTCGAACTACTTATTCAACCCCTTGACTGCCGCTCTACCAAAGGGTTGACCAAGTTTTTACTGTTGTTCTTTTAAAAAAAAACACTGTTAAGGTAATTTAAACAATGGCATTTTTAAATAACCCAACAAACACATTTACGTTATAGCTCTGTCTGTACAACATTGCATTTTTTCAAAGGCAACATCGCCACTTACGTGCTCGCTACATTATTACAACGTAGAAATGTAAGACGTGGGAAGGCTGTAGCAACGTTGTCATGTGACATTCAGCAACTGTGAGACGATGTTCTTACTACATGTTTTAATGCCTTTTTCCTGGCAGTTTATCAATACTGCCTAAAATACAGGATAGGCAGTAGGCTTGGGCGGTATCCAAATTTTGATACCGTCAAACCGCCTCCCTATTTTATCTCGGTATCCGGTATTACCGTGCATAATATAATTATATATAATATATGCAAAAAATATATGATGTAAGACTCAGATAGCGTCACCAAACTGTTCTCTTGTGCCTAAACCATTCAGAAACTGAATACCGGATATGCAACCATAGGTTCGCGGTCACCTGTTTGTCTTGTTTGTATTAGAGATCTGCGCGGAACGCTCTCTCTCATTCACACGCACAGACAGCACCAAGCGATGCACAACATCATGCTCTCTCTCTAATTCACAAATATTTTTAGGCATTAAATAATATTTATTATGATTTATGGATGTTAACATTAGTATTTATTATTTAATACTTAATATTATTTAGTACTTGATACTTAGTATTTATTATTTAATACTTGTCTCTTGTTAAAGTGCATTATTTTTATGATGGTATAACGGTATTGAAACTGGCACCGTTGCTATTTTTAGATCCTGCAGTATACCAGATTACCGTATTACCACCAGTATTTTTACTTTTCCAGTATTACGTAATACTAAATATTGTTCATTAATTTCATTTTTTTTATTTAACAATTGCATGTGTAAGCTTTGAAGTGTAAAAATGCCACACAAATGTATATAATCAAACTTTTATTTATTATCTATTTCACAACATTTAATACATACAGTACACATGTAAGTATAAGCAAACCGTATATAATAAAGTTTAGATTATATTAAATACTTAACTATAATTAAACTAAAAGGGTAAGCTAAATTAAAATGTCAATTGAGAAGGTAAACAAGAAAGCATTAAAATATAAATGGATAAAAATGCAGACTCTGCATTGAAGCTCTGGACTGGAGAATACAGCAGACTGGGGAGTTCAGCCGAAGATCAGGCGTAGTTGTTGGTACATAGAAAGCAGTCAGAGAAAGAAATCCAACAGAGAATCCAGTTCAGAGATGGATCCACGGCAGCCACAAGTCAAAATAGGCAGTGAACAAGAGAGGACAGATCAGAGCTTGACACAACAGGACTACACAAATTACTTATTTAGCAAGAATAAATAAAGCAATACTGGCGTCTCTTCGGTCGTCGTTGAATGAGACACAGAACGGTCTGTTGAAATTTTAACTGATTTATTGATGACGAGTAAATGTTGTACATTGGTCGTCCACGCCGCCTAAGCACAACCTAAAGCAATGGCCGTTTAAATGGCAACATTGACACCGTTGTGGAAACCTTCAGCAACAACGTAGATTCTCAACCTTTTTACAAGGTTGGTACAACATTGTAGGAAGGTCACAACGTTGTAGGAAGGTCGCAACGTTGTGTGTTTGTTGGAAATGGCTTGCACACACAGCATTGTTGGTTTACAAAAAAAATCATACATAATCCTGTTGCACTACTACACTTGTTTTCTTGTTCTTTTTTACTTACAATAAAACCAAAATCATGTTAAATGAGAATCAGATATATTTTATGGCATACTTCAAAAAATAAAGGTGATTTAGCATTCAAAAATGTTTTATTTTGAATATTTTTTATTATTATTTTTAATAAATTGGTCTTACACCTCATATTTTCAGATTTTTTTTCATCGTATCCGGTTAAGTCAAGTCATGACATATGGAATACTGTTTCCATGTCCAAGCCGTTACTCGTTTGAATAGAGAAAATATTTGTTAATTGCTACTTTTTAGTCATATCACACTCTAAAGTTAATTTTATATAAAATCATAGTGTACACATCAGAATCTGAACTTGCTGCATCACAAATACAAAAATGTTAACAATTTCTAAAAAATTAATCACTTTCTGGCCGTCGGATATTAGGCATGGATATATATACATTGCGATTTAAGAAAGTATTCCATTGCTTTGTAAACGATTATTAATTCTATTTGATGAGTCTCCCCATACAGTTTGATAGAGCGCTTGCACCCGGAAGCCGCTTCACGTGACGTCACACTTAACTAGCGGATATGTATTAATTCCGGTACTTTTAGCATAAACCGACATATCAATCATTTGGTAGTGGCTGATATTTTAGAAATTAGGGGATGTGTTTTAAAAAAAAGTGTGTTGAGTATGTTAACTAGCGACATTAGGAGTTAAGAAATGCGATCCAATTTTTTTTCTTGATGGGGTATTTAAAGGTTTAAATTGAGCTGAAACAACACACTTTTTGAGGGTTTTTTTTCACAAATCAATTTAATTCGTAAAAATTAATGTTTATTCTAATTCATCCATATTTTCCCAACTCAAATGTGTGTGAATTACAGTATTTTACAGTCTGTTGGTTACCTTTCATGCTAATAATTAACACTCAGTGGTTAGCATTAATAAAGTGTGGCTTGGTTTCCGCAGAATGGACATGAGTACCAGTGAGTGTTTTGGATGTGGCCGTTCTGGACACTGGATCAAGAACTGCCCTAATGCTGGTCGTGGTCGTGGCAGGGGCCGAGGACGAGGAAAGGGTAAACTAGGAAGAGTTTTTTAAATAGACTGTATCTGTGTGGAAGAAGTGCTAACTACAGCTCTCTCTCTCTCTCTTTCTCTCTCTGCAGATCTGTTCTGTTACCGGTGTGGTGAGCAAGGACACATCGCCAGAGATTGCGAACAGACTGAGGATGGTAGAGTGAACTTTGATTAATATTAACTTTTTAAATGTGTTTTACTCTGCTGTATTAAATTTGTCTTATTTGTTCATATAACACAGCATGCTACAACTGCCACAGGAGTGGCCATATTTCCAGAGACTGTAAAGAACCCAAAAAGGAGCGAGAGCAGTGTTGTTATAACTGCGGTAAAGCCGGTCATGTGGCACGCGACTGTGACCATGCCAACGAGCAGAAGTGCTACTCCTGCGGGGGCTTTGGGCACATCCAGAAATTATGTGACAAGGTGAAGTGTTACAGGTAAGCCATGTTTTTCCTATCAAAGCTTATTTTTATTTCCACACTTAAATTACAACTATTTACTTAATTTTCTTAAGAAGGTGCAGATTTCAACTGATTTGTAATATTGGCAGCATGTTTGCTTATAGACTGTATGTTTTTTTTTTTTTTTTTTTTTCTGAGAACAGTATTACTTTTTGAAAAAGATTTTCCTTTTTAAAAACAATGGACCCTGTTCACATGATGGTTATGATGCATCCATCAGTCATCAGCATCTTCAATACTATAATATTTAGATAGCAAAACATGTACATTTATAAAGCAATACTTTGTTTCTAGGTCACCTTTGCATCAAATTACCAAAAAAAAACTAATTGCCTCTTATTCAAGGTGTTTTTAATGTAGCAACTATGGGCTGGACAGTAAATCTTCCCTCTCCTATCTGCTATTAGTTGTGATAATGCTATCGTTTTTTTTCTTTTAATAGTTCAGCAAATCAAAATGCAAAAATTATATATTTGTTGTACTTCCCCATTGACTGTGGTCTAAGTTTTCCTAGGGCTGGGTGATGAATCAGTTTTACTGATTAACTCGAGTATGTAATTCACATCTATTTGTTTGAATATGCGGTTCCTATAGAAACGCAAAACATGCAGTGAAAAACTCAGAGAAATGTTGCACTCCATGAAATGAAAATGAACACACACTCTAAAAAACAGCATAATTCAGGGCTCTCCTACAAGAGAAGTAATAAATAAGACAATTAATGGACATTATGCACACTGACTATGTTTACATGGACACGAGTAATCGAATTATTTGCCTTAATATAATTAAGACAATAATAAGACTAAGGTGTTTACATGAGTTGATTTATTTATTTTTTTTAATGTTTCTTTCATGATTCCGTTTTACATGTTATAGCACATAATTCGATTAACATCATTGCGTCACCACGCTATCCGCATTTCCTCCCGAGTCTCATGTAATTTCGGGTGTTTCATTATTAATTTGTCGACTTTAACTGCAGTTTGGCACTTTCACTTTCATTCGGGAATGCCCCCCATGACAAACAAGATATTGGATGCAACTATGAACTGCTTGAAGACTGTTGATTTAATGGAAGTTCATACCGCATGCTGAATGAAAGAAAAAAAAACTCTGCATATTACGATGCAGGTGTCTGTGGTCTGCACTGGCTCAGTAGGTGCAAAGACTATCAAACAGCCGTGTGTGTGTGAGACTATCCTGATGCAAAATGTGGCAAAGTCTGTAACACACTTCAATAATGCGACTAAAATCTGCATACTACACATCTTAATACGATTTCTCTTTAGATCGATTATGACCTTAATCTGATTAATCAAATCGCTGTTAACATGGTAGACTCTTAATCAGAGTATTGTCTTAATCGCATTAAAATCGAATTATTGGTGTCCATGTAAACGTAGTCACTGTTACTGATCTGATGTTGGAATTTAACATTGCTATTTCCAGATAAATTGTGCCTCAGCCACAAAGACATTCATTACTAGCAGGGTTCATACGGTCATGGAAAATCTGGAAAATGTCATGTCAAAATTCCAAGTCATGGAAAACAGATATCTGTATACTTGAATATAGGTTAGATGTCTTTGCTTTTCTGTCCTTGGCCAAACGCATACTCGCATTATTAGTGCGGTGTAAGCAGTATTTAAATAAATGTTACATTGATATAAATAGAAATTGAGCGTTACGGTGGTGTAGTGGGAGTTTGCGTGGGTTTCCTCCGGGTGCTCCAGTTTCCCCCACAGTCCAAAGACATGCGCTATAGGGGAATTGGGTAAGCTAAAATTGTGTGTGCATGTGTGAATAAGTCTGTATGGATGTTTCCCTGTGATGGGTTGCAGTTGGAAGGGCATACGCTGGATAAAACATATGCTGAAAAAGTTATCGGTTCATTCTGCTGTGACGACCCCTGATTAATAAAGGGACAAGGCTGAAAAGAAAATGAATGAATATAAATTGAAATAGATTGTTGCATGTCTTACGATATGCTGTAATTTTAACGTTTTTTACCATGCGTATGTAGACATTGCATGAAACATCAGCTTATGAAAATGTCTAGAAAAAATCTTGGAAAAGTCATGGAATTTTTGTAGTTAAATGCATATGAACCCTGTACTAGCTACCGTAAATATCAACACAAACAAAACTCACTCAGTGCAGCAGTCTACCAGATGTAGCGGCCCGACGCAAATAAAAGCTATAAAATGTAACTCAATAGTTAACCCGCTGTTTTATATGAACAAATAAAATGCAAAGTAATTAAATTATTTTATGATGAAGATGTGCAAAATAAGAGAAATAAATCGCCTTGAAAAAGTCATTATGAGTTCAATTGATATTATTATTAATATCGAAGTATTGTATACAATTGTAAAATAGCTCTTGTTAAATTTGATCTTTAAATGTCAGCTACAAAGATTCTTTCAAGGAAAAGTTCTGTTCTTTAGCATTTTTATATTGTATAATTCTAAAATATTTAAAAAAAAATTCAAGGAAAAGTTTTTATTTTTTTATTTATGCTTAACCTAATCATATATGTTATAACCTTCAATTACAATTTATTATTATTTTTTTTATCAAATCTTTTTTTTCTTAAAGAAAATCTATATTTTAAAGGCCCTATTGCCCAGCCCTAAGTTTACCCAACTATGATGACTTCTGCTGCTGAGAAACCCGTAAAATGTGAAAAGGGGGTCCATTCACCATATTTGGAGTGACATGAACGTTTGTAAACAGCGATTTAAAAACTGCATGTTAATCTGCAGGTGTGGGGAAATCGGTCATGTGGCGGTGCAGTGCAGCAAGGCCACTGAGGTGAACTGCTACAACTGCGGCAAGACCGGTCATCTGGCGAGAGACTGCAGCATCGAAGCGTCTGCGTAGCTCATTTTCCTCTGTCGCTCCCTCCTTTCCTGATTGATGGTTGTTTCTCTTCTCTGAATCCTCTTCATTGGCCAAAGGCTGGCAAACAGAGGCCTTCCCGGGCCAGTGAGCAGATATGAGTTTGTTTTTCCTTCGTTATAAAGTAAAAGGGGTGGAAAAAAATATCTTATTGCGTTTAAAACAAAATGTTTTTTTAGGTAGAGGTGTAATGTAAGACGCTTTGTTAAAGGGCCCCTTTCAATGCCGCTGGTGAAAAGATCCAATACTGGGACATCAAGAGCCACATGGAATGTCTGGGATCACAGAAGTGAACCTCAGACCAAATGTAAGAGAAAAGTCGGGTGAAGGATCAATTCTGGTGTTTTGTTTTCTTCTTTTTTTGTGTGTTTGTGGTTCTATGGAGAAATATGTAAGCTGGCTTAAGAGGACAGACAAAAACCATTTTCATCGCAGGAAGTCCATTAAGATCAGGTCCCCACTAGCAGTTCACAGCAAAGAGCGTGTCTACTATGGAAATATTATATTGATATTTGGGATTAAGTTGAATAACTGAAATAATATCTTTTTGATTTTTTTTTTTCCCCTTTTTTTTCCTTTTGAATTTTTCCTTTTCCTTTTTGTTTTCCTAAAAAAAATTAAGTTTGCAGATTCAGCAAACAATGCTTGTTAATGGAAGTTCCAGAGTAAATTTTAGTCCTTTCTACCTTAAGTTATCCAGAAAAAAATAGAGAACATGTGGAATTAGAAAACAAAGAAAAGAATGTTTTCACAGAAATCAGATATTTTTGTACAATATCACTTGGACTACTGTAAGAATATCATTGCTTGTACTCAGTTTTTAAGTCGAAAGAAAATTGCAACTTAAGTCCTAGAACATAGATATGTAATTTTAAACTGTCAATAAAGCTGGAGGAGGATGAGTCTGCCTGCATTCATGATTGATTGAGTCCTTGATTCATTGCTTTAGAAAAAGAATAAGACTTTCATCGGAAAATACATATTTAAAAAAAAAAAAAAAAAAAAAAAAAAAGATTTTGAGGCAAGAATGATTTTTTTCCTATAGAAGTTATTATTTAAAGTAGGTCAAAACCTTTCATTAAATGACCTATATAAATAAATAAATTGGTAATTACTGATAAACTGTACTACCAAGAACATACGTTTGAGTCTAAACTCATTATATGGTATATTCACACTAAAGCAAAGCTGACAAATCGGTGATCATAAGAATTAAATGAATTCCATGGCAAATGTATTTAAGTACAATTGGTGGTGCAACATACCTTAGAATAACTCCAAAATATAAATCAGAAATGTAGTTCTATTGTGTAAATGTGTGATTTCCAGTCTTTTTTGTAAACCAAACAATAAATTATAATGGCGATTGAATGAAACTTTTTTTTATTTTAAGTTTACATTCATAATTAAAAAATATATATATTATTGTGACGTCACAAACGTCTTAGGGAGGAAATTATATAAAAATTGTAAAAAACTAAATTAGTAGTAATTTGTGTAATATATTAGTTATCTTATATAAACCGTTATTTGTGATTCATATTTTTATTTTCCCCCGTTTATTTATGCTTTTAAATTGCATTATGTGACCACTGATCCCCATATCTTCAACCTTATCAAGTTGGGAGATGTGACTTTTATTAGGATTAACATTAATAATAGTTTAAAGTGCTGTATTGTCTGGTTTAGTGTTGTATAGGCCAGTTTTTCAACCCTGTTCCTGAAGGCACACCAACAGTACATTTCTGACCTCTCCCTAATCAAACACACCTGAATCAACTTATCATAACATCAGAAGAGACTCCAACACCTGAAGGTAATGGGTCAGAAAAGGGAGACATCCAAAATATGTACTGTTGGTGTGCCTCCAGGAACAGGGTTGGGGAAAACCGGTATAGGCTACTACGGTACAAAAACTTTTGTAATAAACTACTAGTAATTTTTCTGTTATTTTACAGACCTATTTCTCACGGTGTTATTTTTTAAATATTATTTCAAAGAAATAAAATGTCTATAAATATCACTTTGTTGGTAGAGTTTTCGACGTCTTGCAGAGATCTGTGTCCTGGATTGCTCTTCACCACCATGAATAAACAGAAAACACAAAATACGGAAACTTATCTAACAGAAGTTTATTACAGTGCAGATTCAAACCGTTTATATGAGAACAAGGCTGATGTGATAATCAAAACACTTAAAAAACAGAAAGAGGAATGGCCGGACAGGTCTCTGACACACCCTTGCTTGAAATGGATGAAACTGAAGGTGAGAGTGCTTTAAAAAAAATCCTGTTATTCTGCTCATCAACAACAGACTTTTGCAAATGAGCACACCGCCCTGTGGGAACAAGATAAGCTGATAATGCATCGCCAGGGGTGTCTTCAATAAGGTGAAATTTGCATGTGTGTTTGTAGATAAACGACCCATACAGTTCCATAGTTGCGAGGCTAATCAACATTTTGGACTGCCACAACAGTTCAACATAAGTCCTCAACACAGACCCTTACATTTGTGACTTTCTTGCTTCACTTTGCTTTATCTTCATTGCTGACAAGTGCTGGATTTTGGAGAGGATGCGTTTCTCTGTCAATTTATTTTTTGTTGATCCTGGAAAAAAAAATATCCTATTCCAAATTTTTATGATATTTGTTCTTTAAATATCAATATATTAATCCTTCATTTTCCGTCCATGTTAAGTTGTCTACATTGTAAGATGCACTATAGAAATAAATATTTGAGTTGAATTTCTCATTGCTGCAATAAAGAGGTGCGTTGAGTAGCTCAGCTTTGTAGATGCATAAAGTTTGGCAAAAACAGAATCGGACATTAACTCATTTTATTATATACATGTTTTTGTTGTTGTTGATGATGATTTAACTAGTTCATCTTAGGTCAGACTTCAAATGTTGACTACTATATATACATAAACACATACCCAAACACCATAAACCCACAGGCTAGTTCAATTGACCAAACAAGAAAGTCAAAACACAATTATACACTAAATAGTATGATATAATATCACATACACAATGACCATATTTATACACTCTCAGAAATAAAGGTACGCGAGCTGTCACTGGGGTGGCACCTTTTCAAATGGTACACATTTGCACCTGAAGGGTCCATATTGGTACCTCAAAGGTACATATTAGTACCTAAAAATTTTAAGAGGAACACTTTTGTACTTTTTACGTACTAACATGTACCCTTGAGGTATTAATATGGGCCTTTTAGGTACAACATTGTACCTTCTGAAAAGGTACCACCCCAGTGACAGCTCGTGTACCTTTATTTCTGAGAGTGTATAGCACAATCAAAAAGCACCCAAGTTGACCAATGTGCTTCACAATAAAGTGTAAAATACAGAAATAAACACAAAGAATAAAAGGAAATAAAACCTTTTATCTTGTCAAATGCCTGTAACGTGTAACCCGTTCATGTGTTAAAAGCTTTGTTATCATTTCTGTGTTTTTAAGTTAAAACTTTCCTGTTTGACAATCTAATGGAAATGGTCGAATCATTCCAAAGTTTAGCAGCAGTTACAGAGAAAGCTTGATCACCCCTGCATTTTAGTCTAGACTTAGGAATAAACAAAAGTCTGATTTGATGAGTGAAGTGCAGTGCTGGAAAGAATACTGAAAAATCATACTCAAGTAAAAGTTCCTTCTGGGTGTTTCCCAGTGTTGGGTTGCAGCTGGGTGGGCATCTGCTTTGTAAAACATATGCTGAATAAGTTGGCGGTTCATTCAACCCCTGTTAACTAAAAGGACTAAGCCAAGAATAAATGAATGAATGAATAGATATAGATTTCAACCCCCCTATAATATACCATTTTAGGGGTTCATATATAATTGCGCCAATCAGTCTATGTGAGAGTAATTGAACAGTCTGAAACTGGCAGATCTAGAGCATCAATGGACACTGTAAGTGTTCACAAGACATTCCTGTAAAAAAAAAAAGGTGCTTTATCTACATATAGTCTAAAAGTAAAGTAAGATTAATTAGACACATAGTTTGTATAGTTTGACTTACCTCTGAAATAGTTGGGTTACTTTATGTTAGAATACACTATACCTCAAAACGCTAAAAACTAAAACAACTTTTTAATAAATTCAATGTAATTTAAATTAAAACAAGTTTGATTCACTCATGGATGTATTAAACAAACTAACATCAATTGATTGTCAATGTTTAGATACTGTAAGTATATTTAGGAATGTACAATAACATCAAACTTTAGAACTACTAATACACAGTTGATATCTTGATAATAGGCAAATAATAAGGCAGTAATAGTATGAATTATGACTTAAAATAAAGTGTTACCAAATACTTTTAAGTGTACCAGCTGTAAACTTTGAGTACACAAAACGTGTGATAATCAATAATACTGATTATTCTTGTAAGCACGCTTTAAGTGAAGTTTTACTACACACTTAAAACAGTTGGGTTAATAATAACCCAACAGGTAACCCTTAGATGGGTCAATTTGGCACCGACCTTCTGTTGGGTTATTTTTACCCAATCTATTGGGTTGATAAGGTTAACCCAACAATTTGGGTTATAAAAATAACTAATTTGTTGGGTTATTTTGTGGCTTAACCACTATATAATAATAAATTATTATTATTATAATTATAGTAGTAGTAGTAGTAATCTTTATATGTAAATAAAAATACACAGCTTTTAATACATTGGCAAAGCTTTATTTAAATCCATGAATTTTGTGGCACTCCTCTCTCAATAACAAACGCCTGAGAGCAGTTTAGTTCATCCCCAAGCAGCAGGACAAGAGGGTTCTGTCTCTGTTGCTCCTCCTTCTCTAACTACTGAATAAAATACAAGTATACACAGATGAATTAAATAAAGTCCAACATTTATTGTCATAAATAATGCACCTAGAGGTCACAAATCAACAAATTCTTGTTTTGCCTCCTGGTATGAGGGCCGAACCTTCTTGCTGCACAATCTGTATGGCAGTGAAGAAATGATAGCTGGCTGAGTTGTTAAAGCACCATCTCCAAAGCGGGATCTCCAAGGCTTTCTTTATATCAAACAGAAAAAACACAATAATTAACTCAAAATAAGCCCCTCATATCAACGGTGAAATTCTACAAATTGGGATTAAAACAGAGCTGTTATGCAAGATTCAGAAATTGTAACCCAACTGGTTGAGTTATTCAATAAATAACCCAATAAAAGGTTTAAAATAACCCAACAAAGCACCAAATATTTTTAACTCAACCATTGGGTTAAATAAATAACCCAACGTTTTTTAGAGTGTATTTATATAGTGTCATAGCACTAAGCTATTCCTTTCTCCTCCCGAATAGAAAACACTGATTTAATGATGATTTGTCAATTACTGTTTTGAAGTGATTCTGTATTCCTCATCATTTATGGTATTTCAAATGTGCTAAAAAATGCGTTATATGAAGACTGGATCTCTGTGTATATTATTCAGCCACAAGATGGCGGAAGTAGTGGGAACGTCCCGACAGAAAGCAGAGGATAGAGGTCTGTTTTAATTTGACTGAAAAATTAATGAACCTAATGGCTATTATGTGTACCTGTTTACACTTGGCTAATATTTGAAAATATTTTGTAATCCTTTTATGTTACTGAAGCCAATAGTCATGACAGCAGGTTGGGGAAATGTACAAACTGCCACATGACAAAATACTTTAGTAATTCATAGTAAATACTGCACCATAGTGTATTAAACTGTATATATCATAGTATTTACATCAGATTGCTAATGAATGCTAAAGCATACTGTTGTATTAACATGATGTAATATAGTAATTGTAGTTAATACTGATAGCTGTAGGAAACCTTTACAGTATATGGGTCTTTTATTCATTCATTTTCCTTTGGCTTAGTTCCTTTATTCATCTGGGGTCGCCACAGCAGAATGAACCGCCAACTTATACAGCATATGTTTTACATAGCGGATGCCCTTGAAGCTGCAACCCAGTACTGGGAAACATCCATACACACCAGTTTAGTTTATGCAACTCACCTATACTGCATGTCTTTGGACTGTGGGGGAAACCGAAGCACCTGGAGGCAACCCGCACGAACAGAGAACGTGCAAGCTCCACACAGAAATGCCAACTGACCCAGCCAGGTCTCGAACCAGCGACCTTCCTGTGAGGCGACAGTGCTAACCACTGAGCCACCGTGTTGCCCCTGTCTTTTATATTTGAGCTTTTTACAATAATTATTGTTTCAAAGCAGCTTTACAAAAGGTGCACATTATTACATTACAATTAAATGAAGTTAAAGTTGTTATATACAGACATCATTATCCTGCAATTTTATTGAATATAGGTGATGTCTATGTGTACATGATTAATGAAGTGTATTTGTGTATTAAGTGTATGTGTTGTCCTGGAAGTCCTCGATGGTTGGGCTCATCTCTTCATCTATTTGTATGAGTTGTCCTCAAAGTCCTTGATGGTTGGCAGCATATGTTATATTTATTACAAGTAGATTTACCATGCAAGATTAATTCAAGTGCTTCACCTTTATTGAAACTTGATCTTTATGAAAACACTTAAAGTGATCTCATGCTAACTTTGTTTTGTAATTTTGAATGTCATTTTGTTTTGATTTTGTATTTGATTTTTATTTTGTAGTTTTATTGTTTTGCTTAGAACAACTCACACGACGGATGCTAATGTAAAGCGTACATTTTTTATGTACATTTTATTTTTCACCACAGTACACTGTCTAAAATCCACTTACTGTAGCATTTTAAATGGAGTTAACCCCAAAATGTAAATTGTCATCATTCACTCACCATTTACTTGTTTTAAACTTCCCTCCTTACAAAAGAAGATATTTTGAAGAATGTTGGAAACCTGTAAGCATTGAGAAATGATATAATAATAATAATAATAATAATAATAATAATAAATATTATTAAATAAATCCGGGGTCGCCACAGCGGAATGAACCGCCAACTTATCCAGCACGTTTACGCAGCGGATGCCCTTCCAGCTGCAACCCATCTCTGGGAAACAACCACACACACTCATTCATACACTACGGACAATTTAGCTGACCCAATTTAGCTGACCCAATTCACTTGTACCGCATGACTGTGGGGGAAACCGGAGCACCCGAAGGAAACCCACACAAACTTAGGGAGAACATGCAAACTCCACACAGAAACGCCAACTGACCCAGCCGAGGCTTAAGCCAGTGACCTTCTTGCTGTGAGGTGACAACACTACCTACTGCACCACTGCATCGCCACATATTGCATGATATAAATTTTTCCTACTATGGAAGTCAATGGTTACAGGTTTTCAGCTTTCTTCAAAATACCTCCTTTTGTCTTCAACCAAAGAATAAACTCATAAACAGTTTGAAATAAGTCTTTGATGTAAATGGCAGTCTATGTTTTACATGTCAAATAATTGTGCAAATGGAATAAAACACTATACACAAGTAAAATGATCAGTAAACAATCTTTTTTTTCATGGTACTTTAATCTTAATGTTGTGTTGCTTGTGCAGGACATCCAGTATCTGAGGCAGAATGTCCATGTTGAGTAAAGGCTTGTCCATATCATCGGTTCCTGACCCAATACTGTACCTCATCCTCATTCTGTGTTTGGGTTTGAGCGATCGAAGAGATTCTGCCTCGAATCCAGTGTGTCTCTCATCAATTCCTAGAATGAAGGTCGAGTTTCTTGCTAGCTGCACACACCACAGCAGCAAACCGATGAGAATGCAAAGCAGTGAGCATAAGACGGCATTATAAACCAATCCAGAGCATTGATTCGAGGCACAGGAAGGGAGATCAGCATCGGTCAGCTCATCGATGGACTTTTGGGCAAGTTCTGGAGGACTGGCACACGTTGGCATCACAGACACTGCTTTATTCAGCTTCAGCCATTGTCGTAAATACAGAATATGGCAGTCACAGTGGAAAGGGTTCCCGGATAAATTCACCAGCCTGGGGTTGTGGAGCATGTCCAGCTGTCCTGGAATAATGGTGGTCAGCAGGTTATTCTGCAGCAGCAGCTCTGTGATGTGGGCAGGAAGGTGAGGGATGTTCCTCAGGCCCTGCCAGCTGCAGTTTACATACACACCTTTAGAGGGCAAACTCATGCACCTGCAGGAGTCACAGCCGACGTGTGTAAAGAAGGAGCATAAAAGAAGAGAGAAGAGCATCCTGTTGGGGAGGAAAGCGTGTCGACTTTAGCACAGGATTTGAATTGTATGAATTGTAATGTAGTGAATTAATTGTACAGTTGTAAAACTTTATTATTATGGGTTTAGTTTTGTAACAAATGTAATAATGTGTTACAAAGTAAGTAGTTACTATGACTAAATTACTTTTCTGCTGAAAAACTAAGGGGTTACTGTTCAGTTTTTGGTAATTTAATATTTAATTAATTACTTAAAATATACTTGCCTTAAATAATGTACATAAATTCAACCATTTCAGACTATAGTGTAAATATGTTTAGCAGAATAATTATATTTTTTCAACTAAAGAAGATTTTTTTAAGACAACTACATCCACAGTAGAAAATGCTGCTTTCCACACAATAGCCGCGTTTCCACTATCGCGCCTAAAGCGAGCAAGCCAGAACGAGTCAAGGCCAGTCGCATTTCCACTATCACTTCCGGGGCGTAATCGGGCCAAAGCAAGGCTTCCTTGGGGCCAGCGTCCGGCCTTTTTCGGCCCGCCGAATACCTTGGGCCAAGGAGGGCCAACTGGGGCTTCGGGGCGGGGTTACGTACAAAGGCGGAGTTTTCCTGTCAGGTAAGGAGGAGACAAGATGCTTTCTTCCCTTCCATTTGTTTTGCTATCGCGCTTGATCAACTTACTAAGAAAAAGAAAAAATGGATAGCAGACAGTACTGGTCAGTTGAGGACACCAGGGCTCTTCTGAACATTTGGGCCGAGGAAAATGTTCAGAGGCAAATAGACGGCGTTTGCAGAAATGAGGACGTTATCAAGTACATCGTTGCGGTTATAATTTGAGTTTTTTGTTCCCGCTGAAGTGGGCGGGTTGTGTGACGTTTGATTTGGGGGACGTTCTGGGGGCGGTATTTGCGTGACGCGCTGCGAGCAACTAGCCCGACAGTGGAAACGCGACATGATTTCGGCCTCATTTCTCAACCTCCCGGGCTATTGGCCCGGCCTGGCCCGATTAAAGCCCTGGCTTGCACTGGCCCGATAGTGGAAATGCGGCTAATCAGTTTATGTTGGGGCGAGGAATTACGTTTATTTTTTACAAATTTAAGTGGATTGTACATAAAACAATTATGTTGCCCCCAAAAAACCCTCAAAAGTTGTTGTTTGAACAAACAGCAATGTCATTTTTTGAGTGTATGCGTAAGAATTGTTTTTGAGAAATTAGTTTATGACAATATAAGTTACCTATTTAGAAAAGCAGAGTAATTATATATACATATTTTGTTGTTATTCACATAATTAAATAATTACGATTTACCTAATGAAGGTTTTATTTGTTTAACTTTATCCAGGCTATTGAAATGTTTTAGAAATGTTTTAGTCAGTATATTTTAAGGCGTCATTAATTGAAAATGTTTTGTGTTTTGATACAAACATTCTTTAAAAAAGTAACTGTTAGGGCCCTGTCAATAAGACGCAAGACGTGTTTGGTGTGATTTGTTACTATTTTCAGACCAAGGCAACACCTAAAGATTTGCGCCACACTGTTTAAATAGCTAATCCATTTGCGCCACTTTGTGGACTCATGGGCATGCTGGTTTAGAAAGGAGGTGTGTTAAAGCGCATTGTTGGCATGTTGCTATTTTGAGGAACTAAAATAGACCACTGACCAACTGAAAGCTGGCCTAAAGTCCAGCAGGGCGCGTTAGTTATGCGCCTATGTGGGTCCAAAACGCGTACACATTGCTTAAGACACATAGGATGTACAGCAATACACAAATATCTTTACATATGAAAAAATTAAAGGATTAAAATGATACAAAAATGATTATTTTGTACATAAGTATAAAAACCACTGCCTCCATGACTTCTTCATGTTGGGTGCTTTTTTCAGTTTATTCATGACAATTTGCATTTGTATTATTATTATTAGAAGTATTATTTATTATATGCACATTTATATTTGTTTTAATAAAAACAAGTTTAGATTTGTTCACCTGTCGGGTTTTGAAGACGTATGCATCACAAATGGGGCATAAGAACAGGACGTGTGTTTGGATATAACTCATTTTTTAACCACAACTATTATTGTTCATTTATTCATTTGCTGGAAATAAGAACTGAATTTAGAAATAGTTTTGAAACGAATCTTTGTGCTTAACAAAGAAATTAAATATGTAGGCTAATAAATGCGTTATCCATGAAAGTAAAGGAGTAAAGTAAAGAGAAAGTAAAGAGACCGAATGAAGGAGGCTTATTCTTTATCCTCAGACTGCAGATGCTCTGTTTAACTTTTTTCTCACTAGTGAAACGTAAATTTTTTCAACTTACAAAGTCCGCCATGTAAACAGCAAATGCGCCATGGCGCTACAAAATTGACTCTTAAAGGGAATATGAGATGAGACTCTGATTGGTTTAATGCACGTAATGCTCAAAACATACCCATAACTCATTAAGAGAATAAGCACAAATCTGTTGCACATGCGCCGGGGCGCAGAGCAAATTTTTTTGTCCTTAAAATAGCAAAAGTGGATTCGCACAAGCCCCCTAATGCTTTTGCGCCACATGCTTTAGACTTTGTGCCTAGATCGTTACAATAGAGCCCATTAACACTCAACAGCCCATTTTGACTCTGATTTACAAAACTAACTAAAATCCTACGCTAATTTTTAAGATTTATGTGGATATTAAATCAAGTAATTCAATTACTTATCGAGTAACTAGGTTAAATTAAATTTTAAGGATGTAATTATTAAAGTAACACCCAACAATGGATGAAATTTAAGGACTCCTTAAAATATTTTTCCTTAGCGTAAACAGCCTTAAATGAAGATCTAAAGAAGCTTTGTTACTGTAATGAACCCGTTTTGGAAAGATACTTTTTATGGATGTTAAAATGATTTCTTTGTGGAACCATTGATGTCAATAAAGAACCTTTACATTGTCCTGTTTAATATAAATGCATCCCGGCATTCTCTGATTTAAACTACACTCAAAAAATGACTTTTGCTGCTTGTTCAAGCTGCTTATTTAAAATAAGCTGAAACAACACAATTCTTAAGGTTTTTTTAGGACAACTTAATTGTTATATGGTGGTTCAATCCGCTTTGGCGATTAAATAAGGGATTAAGCTGAAAGAAAAAGAATGAATGAATAATTGTTTTATATTTAATCCACTTAAACTTGTACAAATTATTAAGTTAACGTAATTAATTTATGTTGGGACAACATGAAGGAATTGTGTGAAACCCTGCATTTTTTTTTACAAACGGTTTCATATCCAGAAAAAAATATAAATAAATAAATAAATAAATAAATAAATAAATAAATAAATAAGTAAAAAGAACAACAGACACTACATTTACCTCTGTCTTTATCTTCAGATCACTTTCATTTACAAGGAACTTTCTGGCCAGGTTTTCACACAGCGTGGTAAGTAATAACTCACTTTTCACTTTCGATCCCTTTCAGCACTGTTTACTGACGTATTCTAAACCTGAATCACAAAACATTTATCTGGATGCCAAAATGAAAAACACTTTGAAATATCCATCAGTGTTCCAGTTAAACAAGCTGCCAAGTTACTTTATGAGAAATGTTCCTTCATATGTCTGGCAATATGTGCAGCGCAGGGGCAGACTTTACCAATAAGTGAGGTAAGCAGTTGCTTAGGGCCCCTGGGAATTAGGGGGCCCCGACCAATGCCAAGAAGCCTATATTAATCATGTTGCTCTTTTATAAATTTTCTATCATTTGTTATAAAATATAATCATTAAGATTTTAATGTTATTACTTCTTTTCAAAATTGGGGCCCCCATGAATAGTGGAATGTTCCTTTCATACAGCACATGCAAATATTAAAATCTAATCACAAATATGGCTAATTAACTGTACATATTATATTTAATTGTGAATTTATTCTATTTTATTTTACATTAAGAAGATAAAGGTTTATTTACAAAAAAAATAAAAAATTATAGCAAAAGAGAGTGTTTTGAGTTTCAATGCAAGGGCCCCATACCAGGAAGTGCTTAGGGCCCCCAAATTGTTAAGTCTGCCCTTGATGCAGTGTACATACACAAACAGACTGATTAAAAGTTATGTAATAGCTGTGTAGAGACAGGAAATTTGGATAAAATCTAAAACTAATTTCTAAGAAGAAGGAAAAAATCATAACAACAGACTGAGACCTTCAAGCTGATATATAACACTATCATATGTTTTTTCTTCCTTCAGCCCATATAAATAGTTTGCAACCACTTTCCTTAAAAAAAAATCAAATCAAATCCAATGAATAGTTTTTTCCAGTGTATAGTCACAATTAAGTCACTGTTTAGATGTTTAGATGTCTGTTGAATGGATGTAAGACCTACCTTTCAGTCAGCAACTGGGAATATGAAACATTTATCCCGGTTCTTGCAAATTCTGAAATAACTATACCGGCACTGTGAACTGAAAACATTTAAGTATGTCTGATAGTTTGTTTTGACCAGTCAAGCTTTAGGCACACTGCGGGTCATGTGATCATTATGGGCTGACCTGATAACACTATCTGTCAAGAGCACATTATAAACGTCCTGCCTGCTTAAAGAGCTGTACACTTACATCTGTAGAGATGAGTTACGCTGTAAAAAAAATGCTGGGCTCCACACAATCGTTTTGAGTCAGGACAACATGAAAGAATTAAGTTAACTTGTTAATTTGTACACATTTGAGTGGACTGAACATAAAACAATTAAGTAGTTGCAAGAAAAAAGAAACATCATTTTTGAGTTTATTTTAAGTCAACAGTGTCTAAATGTCCATGTTACTCATATAAGATAATTTAATACTGTTTTATAAAACACAATGGTAAGAAGACTTACAACTAAATTTGTGTGACATTTTTTTATTTGTATATACACTCTAAAAAACGTTGGGTTATTTATTTAACCCAATGGTTGAGTTAAAAATATTTGGTGCTTTGTTGGGTTATTTTAAACCTTTTATTGGGTTATTTATTTAATAACTCAACCAGTTGGGTTACAATTTCTGAATCCTGCATAACAGCTCTGTTTTAATCCCAATTTGTAGCATTTCACCGTTGATATGAGGGGCTTATTTTGAGTTTAATTATTGTGTTTTTTCTGTTTGATATAAAGACAGCCTTGGAGATCCCGCTTTGGAGATGGTGCTTGAACAACTCAGCCAGCTATCATTTCTTCACTGCCATACAGATTGTGCAGCAAGAAGGTTCGGCCCTCATACCAGGAGGCAAAACAAGAATTTGTTGATTTGTGACCTCTAGGTGCATTATTTATGACAATAAATGTTGGACTTTATTTAATTCATCTGTGTATACTTGTATTTCATTCAGTAGTTAGAGGAGGAGGAGCAACAGAGACAGAACCCTCTTGTCCTGCTGCTTTGGGATGAACTAAACTGCTCTCAGGCGTTTGTTATTGAGGGAGGAGTGCCACAAAATTCATGGATTTAAATAAAGCTTTGCCAATGTATTAAAAGCTGTGTATTTTTATTTACATATAAAGATGACTACTACTACTACTACTACTATAATTATAATAATAGTAATTTATTATTATATAGTGGTTAAGCCACAAAATAACCCAACAAATTAGTTATTTTTATAACCCAAATTGTTGGGTTAACCTTATCAACCCAATAGATTGGGTTAAAATAACCCAACAGAAGGTCGGTGCCAAATTGACCCATCTAAGGGTTACCTGTTGGGTTATTATTAACCCAACTGTTTTAAGTGTGTATGAATATATATATATATATATATATATATATATATATATATATATATATATATATATATATATATATATATATATATATATATATATATATATATATATATATATATATATATATATATGTGTGTGTGTGTGGAGAGGTAAGCATGATCGAACACCCAGTGAGGGGGAAGAGCATGCTTAGAGCCCGGCAGCTAATCAGCAGGCCGATCAGAAATAATAAATAACAGCTGTTTATTCTAGTGATTCTAGTTGGGAGAAGAAAGAGCACACGAGCACGCACACTCACGCACGCACGCATGCGCACACACACAGCTTCATGTGTGGTGGCCAGAATTTAAAATAAAGTGTACTGCTTACCTGATATTGCCGACTCTGTCTTCTTCCCATCTTACAAATGAACGTTTTATATATATATATATATATATATCCTTTAATCATTTATCTTTTTGACACAGTATTGTAATAGTTGGGGAAACTAGTGTGTGTTTAATCACTTTAAGACAAATGGATTTAGTTCTGTGTTTTCATATTCATTAAATTATATGATAGATTAATGTTGGGGGTTCATATCAAATGGTTTTCTGATTTGAAACATAATACATGTGTTTATGAATATGAATTGATCTCCTGAAAGCAGTTGTTTTGAGTTAGAGTGCCAAATGTACTCATCATATTTAAATTTTACATTGAAGGGTTCTTACAACATATTTGCCCACCGGCAACGATAATTGCCGCATAATCAAATACAATTTTCTTGATAAAATCTAAAACCTGGATAAAATAAATGCAAAACATGTCCATATAGGACACTAGTAATAAGACTACATACATGAACATTTTTAATTTGGGCACAAATGGGTTAAGGCTTGTTTGCAGGAAGAATGGGACTATGGGATCACCTGATGTCTTCAGTCCCTAAACATCTTTTAAGTGTTGTGTAAAGGAATGGCAACATTACAAAGTGTTTAATGCTTTACTCTGCCAACTTTTTTGAAATATGTTGCAAGAACCAAAAATAAACAACAACAAAAAAAAAACAATAAAAATCACAAGAAAAATGTGCTGTTGTATTGTCTGCAATGAAATTCGTCAAAATAAATTTAGAAATCGCTTCTTTTTTATTTGCGTTTTCCATACTTTTGCTGATTTGGGGTTGTAGTTTTGTGCTCAATCTACTTCAATGTCTAAAAAAATATATTAAGTTAACTTGATAGATAGGTGACACAGTAGGTAGTGCTGTCGCCTCATAGCAAGTAGGTCACTGGTTCGAGCCTCGGCTCAGTTGGCGTTTCTGTGTGGAGTTTGCATGTTCTCCCTGCATTTGCGTGGGTTTCCACCAGGTGCTCCAGCCTGATCTCATGAGAAAACGCAAGTATTTTACGTTTTGCCAGTTTAGAGTTCAGTCGTACGAAATTGTACGATTTTAAAAAGGAGGCGTGGCACCTAACCCCACCCCTAAACCCAATCGTCATTGGGGGATGATAAAATCGTACTAAATTGTTTGAATTAGATCGTACGAATTCCTACGAATTAGCCACTAAATCAAAAAGTTACGAATTGCCGTGCCGTGAGATTGTGTTGGGTGCTCCGGTTTCCCCCACAGTCCAAAGATATGTGGTACAGGTGAATTGGGTAGGCTAAATTGTCCGTAGTGTATGAGTGAATGAGTGTGTGTGTGGATGTTTCCCAGAGATGGGTTGTGGCTGGAAGAGCTTACGCTGTGTAAAAACATGCTGGATGAGTTGGCGGTTCATTCCACTGTGGCAACCCCGGATTCATAAAGGGACTAAAGCAAAAAGAAAATGAATGAATGAACTTAATAGATTTGTGTTGGGACAACATGAAGTAATTGTGTGGAACTCAGCATGTTTCACCCAGTATATTTCAATTGACCTTTTTTCCACATATAATCCAATCCCAAGAGTGAACATACAATAAAAATCACAACCGCGTATCGTCATATATTCCTTTTATTTTATGTTCTGAATTCCGTCACAGTTTGTTTTACATTGACTGTACACTGACGTAGATAACCATTACGTAAAATAAAATCTCAAATTACAAGCATTCTCTGCTCTACAACAACAACAACAACAAAAATAAAACAATGCCCTTTTCTATTTCCCATTTCTCAAAGTGTGGACAGTGAATTAGCAGCCTGTGAGGAGACGAACGTACAGACAGAAAAATGGCAACAGTCTGTTTTCAGCAGATACACACAGTAAAACAGACAGGAACGCACCTCTCATTTAAAGACAGATGTCATAATATGCAGTCAGGATACTGTACACACTATATACACAATGACTTCCTATCTTGGTCCCCTAATATTACTCCTCAAAAATGTGTTTACCATCTTTGCATGGGCTAATAATGGGACATGGTAGCTTAATGCCGGATGATTTGAATTTGCTTTCATTGCTGCAGCAACACAAACACAACAGGTCAGAATGATGAACTGCTGTGTAAAGATATACAAGCGAAAGGGCAGAAAAAACACAAGTATACAGAGAAACACAGGCGTTTATCAGCTTATGGTGGTCAAAAAAATGCATTTAGTGCAGTGTTGGGGTGTATGTTCTGTCAGAATATCTTCTAGGTTGTTAAGATTTTAGGGAGAAACAGAAATCTTTGGAAAGTGTTACCTTGTATGTAAAATAAATAGCTTTTTAAATATATAAAGTCAACATGAAACGATAGTCACAAATCCTAATCTAGAACTAATCTAGAAGGTAGATATGATTAGTTTTGGTTTCACGTTGACTTTATTCCACCAGAATAAATATTGCACTCCATATATTGTGATATGCTAAACAGAAAACCTAAAGCTTTGGTTTGGGGTCATGAAAACGTCTGAAACAAAGATCACAAATAAGATTCTCCTAGTTTTCAGCTAATAAACGAGATCAGAATGCGTCTTCACAACAATCATTGTTTTCATCTGCCTCATTTCCAGACATACATTCCTCTAAACATACAGATGCTTGCATAATATAGCAGTAAAATTCACCTGAAACAATCTCCTGGTTGTTTAAGAGTTCCAAAAAAAGAAGAAGAAGAGTATATCTTACATGATTGCACTTCGTTTTCATGGTAACACTTGTTTATTGTTAATAATAAATAAACACCCAAGAACAACATCGATAACAAATCACAGTCAAAGCCTAGCCGATCACTATGACATTCCGTTCAATGTAAAAACACTTGGATGAGAATCTCTACGCCACTATGTGATGTAATAGTAAAGATGCTTTAGCCATGATCATCATGACAAACATATTGCACTTATAAAGAAACCATAACAATCCCTAGTAGATAAAAAAATAATTCAGTTATTCCCCGGCCCTTGGAAATCCTGTGCATATGTCCAACGGAAAATCAACATATGAAATTAAAAATGTTATTTAAAAAAAGGACTCCGGCTGAAAGCATGCAAACAGATTTTTTCTCGAACACCCTTAAAATCTGTACTGTGTACTGTTCATGTGACTGTAGTGGAGCAGCTCAAAGTGCCACATGGTACTGCATTTGTGCTTCGAAATGACCTGATCTCAGATACAACGGAAGGTTTCTAGTAGCATACTTCTTTAAATAAGACCTTGGGGCTGCGTCCAAAATCGCATACTTCCATATTACTATAGTACACTGAAAACAGTATGCAAGCAGAGTAGTATGTCTGAATTCTTAGCATTAAAAAAACAGCATGTGAGAATTATCCGGATGACTACTATTTCCAGAGAGATTCTGAGGTGTGTGGCTGTGTCTGAAATCACATACTTCCAAACTATATAGTATGTTAAAACACAATATGTGAGCCGAGTATTTGTCTGAATTCTTAGTATTCAAAAAATAGTATGCGAGAAATACCCGGATGATCTACTACTTCTGGCGAGATTTTGAACTGCGTGGCTGTGTCCAAAATCGCATACCTTCTTAATATATAGTACTTTAAAAACAGTATGCGAGCTAAGTAGTATGTCCGAATTCATAGTATTTAAAATAGAGTATGCGAGAAGTAGCTGGATGACCTACTACTTTCGACGAGATTCTGAAGTGAGCAGCTTTGTTTGAAATTGCATACTTCCATACTACTATAGTACGCTAAAAACAGTATGCAAGCAGAGTAGTAGTCGGAATTCATAGTATTCGAAAAACAGCAGGTGAGAATTACCCGGATGACCTACTATTTCCAGAGAGATTCTGAAGTGTGTGGCTGTATCCAAAATCGTATACTTCCAAACTATATAGTATGTGAAAAACAATATGTGAACCAAGTAGTATGTCCAAATTCATAGTGTTCGAAAAACAGTATGCGAGAAGTAGCCAGATGACCTACTACATTCAGCGAGATTCTGAAGTGAGCAGATGAGTCTGAAATCGCATACTTCCATACTCTGTAGTAGGTAAAAAAAAACAGTATGCAAGCTGAATAGTATGTCTGAAGTCATAGGCTTTTTCCGAAATCGCATACTTCCATACTATATAGTACGTTAAAAACAGTATGAGAGCCAAGTAGTACTGTATGTCTTAATTCCTAGTAATCGACAAACAGTATGCAAGAAGAAGAACTATTTCCGGCAATATTCTGAAGCACACAGCTGTGTCTGAACTCGCAAAAACAATATGAGAGCCAAGTATTTGTCCGAATTCAAAGTATTTGAAACACAGTATGTGAGAAGTACTCAGATGACCTACTATTTCTGGCAAGATTCTGAAGTACGTGGCTGTGTCCAAAAACATATACTTCCATACAGTATAGTATGTTAAATACAGTATGCGTGCCAAGTATTTGTCCGAATGCAAAGTATTTGAAACGAGAAGAACTTGGATGACCTACTACTTCTGGCAAGATTCTGAAGTGCACGGCTGTGTTCTAAATCATATACTTATTTTATAGTATGTTAAAAACCAGTATGTGAACCAAGCAATATGTCCGAATTCATAGTACTTGAAACAAGATGCAAGATGTACCCGGATAATCTACTACTTCTGGCAAGATTCTGAAGTGCATGGCTATGTCCGAAAATGCATACTTCCATACTATATAGTACGTTAAAAACAGTATGTTTCAAAGTAGTACTGCATGTCTGAATTCATAATATTCGAAAAACAGTATGCAAGAAGTAGCCAGATAACCTACTAATTCTGGCGATATTCTGAAGTGCACGACTGTGTCTGAAATCGCATACTTCCATACTCCATAGTATGTTAAAAAAAAAGTTGTGAGCTGAATATGTCTGAATTCATAGGCATTGTTCAAAATCGCATACTTCCATACTATATAGTACCTTAAAAACAAAATGAGAGCCAAGTATTTGTCCGAATTCAAAGTATTTGAAACACAGTATGCGAGAAGAACTTGGATGACCTACTATTTCTGGCAAGATTCTAAAGTGCACGGCTGTGTCATAAATCATATACTTACATAATGTATAGTACGTTAAAAACAGTATGTTAACCAAGTAGTACTGCATTTCTGAATTCATAGTATTCGGAAAACAGTCTGCGAGAAGTAGCCAGATAACCTACTATTTCTGGCGATATTGTGAAGTGCCCGTCTGTGTCTGAAATTGCATACTTCCATACTATATAGTAAATTCAAAAACAGTATGAGAGCCAAGTATTTGTCCGAATTCAAAGTATTTGAAACACAGTATGCGAGAAGAACTTGGATGACCTACTACTTCTGGCAAGATTCTGAAGTGCACGGCTGTGTCCTAAATCGTATACTTACATAATGTATAGTATGTTAAAAAACAATATGTAGACCAAGTAGTATGTCCGAATTCATAGTATTCGAAAAACAGTACGCGAGAAGTAGCCAGATGACCTACTATTTTCGACGAGATTCTGAAGTGCACATCCAATCGTCAATATGAATGTAGTTCAATTCAGTATCTTCTCGAGTAGTAGGCGATTTTGGATGCAGCCCTTCACTCAAACTGACCGAGATACAGTTTTTTTTTAATGTCTGAATACATTTTTACAGTGTTCTATAACATCGCTTTTTTGATTACAATGGTTTGAGTTACACTACTGTACAACTATACTACACACGAAACATTGAGCTGATGGGTGCAAGGGTCATTGGCACGTTCATTTATGATCAAGACAACATATAAATCTGTCATCTACAACAAATACAGTGTTAGAACATCTACTCTGTCATTCTGCCAGGCTGAGTGAACGTCTCTCTCAAAAACACACGCAACCTGATAAAACCTCTTCGAGAAGGCCAAGTAACAATTTAAGAAACAAAAAAGGAACCATATTTTGCATAAAGGCAACCAAAGGAGTTTTTACAGATGGTTAAATGAAGCACCAATAAGAATCCACACCGTAGAATATAGCACACTGCTCGAATACTTGAATAAATAAATAAACAAATAAAATAAAAATTATAAATAATATTTTAATAGTGTTTTCAAGACTCTTCTTTACAGCTTAAAGCAGGCATGTCCAAGCTCGGTCCTGGAGGGCCGGTGTCCTGCAAAGTTTAGTTCCAACCCCAATCAGACACACCTGGGCTAGCTAATCAAGCACTTACTAGGCTTTCTAGAAACATCCGTGCAGGTGTGTTGAGGCAAGTTGGAGCTAAAATCTGCAGGACACCGGCCCTCCAGGACCGAGTTTGGACACCCCTGGCTTAAAGTGAAATTTCAAGAGTTCACACTTAGATATTGTTTGACAACTGTTAGCAGGTTTGGCATGCTGTCCCGGGAGAGAACCCTGAGCTCGGAGAGGCTCCCGCCTGGTCCATAGAGCATGTGAGGGGAGTACGAGATCAGGTGGTTCTCGAGAGCTCCCTGTGGTAAAGGAGGACAGGAGGAGAAGGGGTGGATGGGGGGTTTCTTCAGAAAACGATAATAAGAGAGTAGTTCTAGCTAGGCTACTTATAGTGCGTTGGGATTAATCTGATTGGCTAACTAATGAATGTAGATGGGTGGCCAGCTGCAGTCAATCATATCACGTGCTCCTCTCGAAATTAGTTTGTGAAACTTCACTTAAAGGCTTAACTAGGTTAATTAGGTTAACTAGGCAATATAGGCTAATTAGGCTAGTTATTGTATAACGATGGTTTGTTCTGTAGGCTATCAAAAAATATATAGCTTAAAGGGGCTCATAATTTTGACCTCAATAACTGATTTTATTCTAGCCGAAGTAAAACAAATAAGACTTTCTCCAGAAGAAAAAATATTATCAGACATACTGTGAAAATTTTCTTGCTCTGTCGTTTAAGAAATATTTGAAAAAAACAATTTTAAATTTAAAGGGGGTCAAATAATTTTGATTGCAACTGTAACCAAAGCACGCACTTAGTAAATCAGTAAAAATGACTAATTTGCTAACAAATTGGCATGTGATGTCACAGGGATATGGGCATGTGCATATACACTGCCTGCAGAGCATAGGCTCCGCCCACTGGCATTCAGTTTCCTCATAGCTAGGCCCACACGGAATCTGCGCGGG
This sequence comes from Danio aesculapii, assembly GCF_903798145.1. Lineage (NCBI taxonomy): Eukaryota > Metazoa > Chordata > Actinopteri > Cypriniformes > Danionidae > Danio > Danio aesculapii. The sequence goes on from NC_079457.1 coordinate 44,233,851, forward strand.
TAGAATTCCGCAGATTTTCCACAGATTTTTAGCCCATAATTAATTCTGTTTATTGACTTGAGTAAATGTGTGTAAATTTATATTTATAAAGTTTTTTAATTAATTACAGTAATATTATTGACTAATATAAAAATGTTCATCTGATTTGTGTATAATGCAGTCTGTACAGTAATATTTTCTGTCTTTTAGTAGATATATTCTATGAGAGACTTGCTTTGTTTACTAAATAAAGTGAATGTAATTGGATTTGCGTTTTAAACATTAAATAAAAGTTAAAAAGGGTATTACTTTTTATTTCACGTATTAAGGTTTTAGTTATGACACTCCCAAAATAATTCCACAGAAATCTGCAGATTTTTACCAAAATTCTGCGCAGAAATAGCAAAAAATGTCAGCAGATTCCGTCTGGCCCTGCTTATAGCTGTGCTAGATCTGACAGCAGCTGCATTTAAAAAAATAAGCAAATTTCATTATGCTTTGTTTGTGAATGATGCTTTTATATGGATATATGGATGTTGTCAAAGCACTTGACTTCAGCTATTTACAATACAATTTCCATTTACTGACAAGCTTTAAAAGTCGTTTATAAGCTTTAAAAGTCGTAAAATGACGTTTTTTAAATGTTAGCTTCAGTCTGATATTTTTTAAGGATATCTATAAGCTAGTCTGCTCTGAAACAGTGACAAAATTAGCATTTAGAAAATATAAAACTGATATAAACATCTAAAGCTCGCAGTTTGTCACTTCCGTCTAAATGGATCACCGTTTTTTTCATACTTCAGCTTTTCATCAAATCTTGACCCACCCTCTTCAAGACGCTTCTCATTTGCTTTTCATTTGATGCGCTTGATCTCAATCCCTCTCACTGGCAGACTGATGATAAAAACGAATCGCTATTGGCTGTTTTTTACAAAGGGGTTTGTCCCACCCACTCTTCATTTTTCATTTGAGATTACGTCAAACGTTAAATAAAAAATGCACGGTGGTCGAGAGAGCTTAACGTGAAAACGTGCAATTACAAAAAACGGCAACAAATTGAGAAAAAAAATCTTCATCGGTTTGACAGCACACCTGCAGCAAATCGTTAAAACGCGAACACATTTAAAAAAAAAACGTGCTGCATTTTAACTCAGCGCAAACATTAATAAAACATGCTGCATTTTCTCACAACGCGGCAAAAATGTTTTTAGGTTATGCTGATTCAGGCTAATAAATACTAAAGAAATGGGAATCGGGATATTAAAAATAAACAAACAAAAAACTCACCTTTCAAAGATCACCTATGACTTCACTGAGAGGCAGCGTCCGCCACGTTTTTGGGTCCCCTTAAAACATTCTCGTTGTGTTCTGTTTGTTTTTGTGTTGTGTGAAAATGCAGCACATTTTTTTAATTGTGTATGCATTGTGAGGATTTGCAGCACGTGTGCTGTCAAACGGATGAAGATCTTTTCCTATTTTGCTGGTGTTTTTCATAATAGCATGTGTTTTCTTAAATAGGTTATATGCGGAAGTATGCGGAAGTACTTTTAATTTGTCAGTAACCTGGGTCAATCGCTTCCGGTGAACTGTATGCCATTACAAAATCAGCGCATTTAAGGTCTGTTTTCTTTAAAAATCAACAATCTTCACTTCCTGATGACTATCCAATATAAAGTGGGTCTCAGAATGTACAAGAAGCACTGCGTTAAATTACATTTTTCCCTGCCATGTCTTTACAATATGAACATTTATTTTACCCCAGTATATTCAATGGAGCTTCTGCGCTAGCCTGCTAATCCTGCGTGTAAACGGCTTTTCATCTCGTTTTCGCTTGAGCAACTAAATGAATGCCAAATTTACCTGATTGTATTTGAATTACATTACAACATCGATGCTGTAAACCGTATAAAATGGAAAAAGGTCACATTAACCGTTCACCGGAAGTTTATCAGTATGGGAAGAAACACTAGCTCTGCATATACCCTATTGAAGCATGTTAAGCTCTCTCGGCCACCGTACATGCCCTTAAAACAGACCTTTCCATAAACAAAGATGGTCAGAATAAGGGTTGAAAATAAATAGTAATAATATAAATTCCAAAATGCATTACCGCGGTAAAAATGTGCCATGAAAATGCCACTACGCAGTATATCTTAACAGTCCTTGATTTTCTTTATGCAAAATATACAGAATTTAATCTAATCTTGTGACATTCACCCACAGGCAGAATGCTGAAAGTACGAGAGACATCAAACACAGATGCTGTTTTTTTGCACATGCATCGCTCCTGCTCTTCCCGGGATTGGCTGGTTTTTGCTCAAGGTGTGCTTGTTTAAAATTCAGCTCACACTAGCGTGCTGATGGCGCAGTGTCTGTGTTTGGAGATGGTGCGCTGTTCACTGTGCTGTCTGAACTGGGCCAGATGGTTCCTGCGCAGTGCGTGCGAAAGCTGTTTGAAGAGAAACAGGCCATGTTGGCTGCGCGAGGCTGCGCAGGGGCTCTGGAGGAAGTGACATCGCTGTGAGGGCTGGGCGGTGTGGTGCAGGTTGAATGGATGTGGAGTGTGGGATATGAGGGTGGGATAGGGAGGGCAGCCCAAGACTTACGGATTGACCAGAGAGCTGCCAAAAAGCGGCCCAAGGAGAGAAAAAGTGTCTGGAACGCTGCTGCGTCTGTCAGGAAGCAAACGCTGCCGGAAGGAAGTTTCTCTGTGCTGGAGTGGAAAACCGCTAGAGATGGAGTCCTGTGTGGAGAGAGAGAGAGAAACACGGACCAAAGATCAGCAACAGTTAAAGTTATTCATTATTCATGAGTTACATTTAGAACTCATCTAACTCAGTTTCATTACGAAATGCAGCAGCCAGAGTTTGAATGAAACTGAAGAAATAAGAACATAATAGACCAGCGTTAAAGAGGTGTCCAGAGTGTGTTGTTAAGGCTTGGTTGTGTTTATAAGATGTAAATCAATGTGTTCAATGCTTCATTTGTAGAAAATCAGGTTATTTTTTCACATATCTTACTTTGATTATATACAGCTAACATGAAAACTACATATTTCCTAGTTCCTCCGAAGAGGCTCTGATTGGTCAGCTAACATAATGAGCTGTGATTCGTGGATCGGCTCACATCACCAGGAAAAGCGTCACGCCTGCACAAGTGCTTTGCCTCTACTGTGTAAACACTGTCAGTTAGACTAGCTGTTAGCCGTATGAGTCTGATCCTGAATCAGACAGAAAATGACCATTTGAATTTAAAAGAATTGAAAATCTGACATGTGTCTTTCACATATATTCAGATTAAGCATGTGTAAGTAAAATGAAGCGTTCACATATCTTTTGCGAGTTCGTTATTTAAGATGTAGAACGCATGTAAAGCAGCTGCATAGAGAGACACTGCAGCGCTGCTGAAGATTGTCGGTGTTTACAGGGGTTTGATGGATAAATATGAATTTGTAGCTAAATTGTTAACGGTGCCAAACAGCATTTCCCATTGTTTACATCATTGTTTATGTCCTTGCTACAACATACCATTAACGCTAGAAACTATGCATGTAATAGATCAATTTTAACAAATAATACAGGTTGTGGCTCACAATCCACAGCTTCTTCTATAATAATTGGAGCTGCTCCTTCTTTGAGGAGGTTTTAGCTGAATCCAGCACTGAACTGCAAGAGATTCTTGAGGCTGTCCTTTGTCAAATGCTAGCTATATCTTTTTATAATTCTCTGGAACATAATTTAAATTAAATTGTGAGCACTTCTCTCTTTGTGTCGTGTTCATTAGTGATCTCACTAGCCCAGATATATTTTTTGTAGTCCCCAAACTTCGTTTATTGCAGGCGTTGCTAAGGTCACTTTGTAAAAGCCAATGTCTTCCTTTGCATTGAACTTTGAGATTTCTATATCCTGTAAATCTTAGGTCCTTTATTGTTAACAAAGAATAAAGTAAAGGATTTTGTTTTGATCTTGTATTTGTTTTATTCATCTTTTTGAATGGATTTATTAGATTAATAAAAGTGTATTTTCTTCCTAAGTGGACATTGGCTTCATTAATTATTCCTCGAAAGACATTACAAAACTCTAACTTAGGGTATTAAATGAAGGCATCCAGCACAGTTGGTATGTATGCATGTACAGTGTGCATGTATACACTGTACACGTGTATGTACTGTACTGTGTATATATATGTGCACATTTATGAATTCATATGAGTATATATTTGTAGTTTACTTTGTTTCAGTTGTATCTGTTTTTTATATTTTACCTGATATTGGTGTTGTTTTTTATGATTTGTTTATGTTTGTAAAGCGCTTTGAGCGCTTCAGAAATTCACCGTCGAATTTGAATAAATAATAATATAAAATAATAATTCAAAATAATATAATATACAAAACACAGCAGTTTGAGCAATCCATTAGCATTAGATAAGTTAACGTTAGCTATCCGCGGTTCATAACATGCTGCGATATTCACTTAATGTTAACTAGCAGGCTATCATAAAGGCTGTGTCATGCTGAATAGTGTTTTTGACCCATCATATATATATATATATATATATATATATATATATATATATATATATATATATATATATATATATATATATATATATATATATATATAAAATAAATAATAAACTATGGTTATTTTCATTCTGCTTAATCACGTGCCCCAAAAAAAGATATTTTAAATAACAAACAATATGATGTCTTGACTGATTTCTGTAATAATTACGTAACACAATACTTGTACCTTAAGTATGGTGCTTAAAGAGCACTTCAACTTCTACTTAAGTCACTTTTTTGATAGAGCACTTGTACTTCTACTTAAGTCTAGGTCTCTACTACTTTATACATCTCTGATTATTATTTACAAACCAATTATGAACATTTCTCTTATTTTTCAGGCATATAGTAATATTTACTCTTTATCAAAAAGCTTTTTTAACACACATTCCTACTGTTTTGTGAGCTCATCTACAGATTTACAAATGAATGAAAGGATTTTGGTTGCCATACCTGACGAATAAATGCCAGTATTTAACGTCAATATGACGTTGGTTTAAGATGTTGGCTCGACGTTGGATTTTGGTCACTTTCTAACACAACCTAAAATCAACCAAATATCAACGTCATTTGACATCGTTATTGGACATCAAAATATGATTGTCCTTAAACGCTGGCTAGACATTGAATTTTGGTCCCCTGACATCACAACCTAAATCTAACCTAATTTTATCTTCTTATGATGTCATGTGCCTGCTGGGTAATAACTAAATAATGCACTACAGAATGTTACGTTTACACACATCCACAAATTACATGTAAACGCATCAGCTTTTTACAGCTTAATACTCACTACTCTTGAGTACTTTTGAAAGGGCTACTCTTTACTCATACCTTGAGTAATATTTACAACGGATACTTTTACTCTACTTACACTACATTTTTAGGCAAGTAATGGTACTTTTACTTGAGTATAATTTTTCAGTACTCTTTCCAGCACTGAGTGTGATTACGCTAGCGTGGCAGATTAAGCTATTGTATGAAGCTAGCTTATTTAATTTAACTTTAACACACTACTGTATAGCAATGAATTACCAGTGTATTCAACAACAGTGCACCACCATACAACTGCAAAAATAGCACTATATCTGCTATTTTAAAGTCTACATAAGCTTGAAAACATTTGAAGAAAAACAAACAAACAATGGATTCCTTTAAACCTATTCACAGCACAGCCAAACATCTACTGTACACTCCAACATTTAGTTTTTTATTTGCTCTATGAATACAAACTGCATGCAGATAACCTACTAATCCTCAATATCTTTCTACATAGGGAATCAAACAACAGTTCACTCTCTGCTAAATCTGGACATCAGACAGACTCAACTCACCTGCTTCAGAAAGGTCCCGTAATGAGCTGCTGAGTGCACTGCGCTTCAGTCCTTCCCCCATGGTGTAAGTGTCGTCCAGACTAGTGCGGCCCATGCTGCCGTTCCCCATCTCTTTCTTCAGGCCAGACATGCTCTGAGACATACTGGGCCTGACCACTCCTTTCTGTTTCTCCAGCTCGGCTACAAGCATGCAAACACACACATACAGTCAGCAAACATTTGCTAAACACGTACCCCTCTCCTATTAAAGTACAAATGAAATCAAAACTAACCATATGATTTTGTTAGCTCACATTGCTAGTTTTGTGGTGAACAATTCATTTGTGCATATCCAGCCTGATCTCACGAGAAAACGTAAGTATTTTACGTTTTGCCAGTTTAGAGTTCAGTCGTACGAAATTGTACGATTTTAAAAAGGAGGCGTGGCACCTAACCCCACCCCTAAACCCAACCGTCATTGGGGGATGAGCGAATCGTACTAAATCGGACGAATTAGATCGTACGATTTCATACGAATTAGCCACTAAATCAAAAAGTTACGAATTGCCGTGAGATTTTCTTGGTATGACATTAAGAAAAAAAAACTTGTTTACGTCTGTCTGAGGTATTGGGTGTGGCTAACACACCTAACCACGCCCCTCTAATGGTCAGTTTTTACAACAAACAGAAATGGTGAAGAGGAGATGTCTGTTTAATAACTCTCCAAACCCTTTTCCCGATTATTCTGAACGAAATGCCTACTTTACTACATCCAATCAGCTCGCAGTAGAAAACAAGCCACACCCTTTGCAACCATTTTTTTTTGGGACGCAGTTACTAAAGTAACAAAACATTAAATGAGAAAACAGTGTGCATGGCTTTTTTTTCTTAGTGACAAGTGCAAATGAATTGTTCTCCACAAAACTAGCAATGTGAGCTAACAAAATCAATATGGCTAGTTTTGGTTTCATGTGTACTTTAACATTATAGTAAGTGATCTTCATGCTAGTGCTGTTATAGTTTAGATGACAATTATAGCTAATATGTTAAAGCGTAAAGGGATCGTTTTTCAATTTCAATTCCGTCATCATTACTCAACCTTGTTTCAAACATTTAAAAGTGTCTTTCTTCTGTCGAACACAAAAGAAGATATACTGAAGAAAGCTGGAAACCACTGACTTTCATAGTATCTGTTTTTCCTTCTATGGAAGTCTATATATTTGCGTTCTCCAAAATATCTTCTTTTGTGTTCAACAGAAAAAGGAAACTCATAAAGATTTGGAACAACGTGAGGGAGAGTAAATAGTAAGCAAATATACATTTTTAGGTGAACTATCCCTTTAAGCCAATGTAATATTGGGATTTGCCACTGATATTTGCAGAATGAGTTTGAATATGAACTGAAAACTTAAAAACAATAAAAAAAGACTTCGTAACATGCAAAATCCAATTCAAATCACTTGTTTGTTCAAAAAAACTCTAGTAGGTATAATATGTTCAGCAAAATTGGTGAAAGTAACTTAAAATGCACAAAACTAAATTGCAATTAATTATTTCAACTGTAAAATACAACCTAGGCTCATTCTGAAAACTTACCGCTATATACATTTCTGGAGAGCGCTAAATACGTAAATTTTTTTTTTGCAGTTTTTGTTTTCACGAATCCACCAGATGCTGCTGTGTACGCTTTTTGAGATCACAAATTTCTCTCGCGAGTGCCATTCGCGCCTGCTGTTCTTGCATAAATCCACCAGAGGCCGCTGTTGACTGACTGACTGACTGACCAATCAACTGACCCACCCTCCTCCTTGCCTAAACCCAACCAATAGTGTTTTCAAAAGCACCGACTGACCCGCCCACCCACTTTCCTAAACCCAACCGACAACCAAAAAAGAAAAGCCCTCGCCTGATTTTTACCACTTTTTCAGACTCTACCACATTATCACCCTGTTATTTACTTGTTTATTTTATTTTTTGGATTCTGTTTAGGTCTTACCTGCTTTCCGGAACTGTTCTTTGCCAGACTCTAACTCAATCGTCATGGTCAACTCCGCTTTGCATCTCAAGTCCGCTGACATACATGGCGAGCTAAACTGGTAACAGCGGTCCATATGGAGTTAAGCTGTCAGCTGGTAAGCGTGAAAAGGAACGGCGTCATACCGCCCCTTAACGTTTGTTTTAAAGATGAAATGCAGCCATACGTAATTCTCACTACATAACTCCAGAAATGTATATAGGGCTACATTTTCAGAATGAGCCTATGTTGGTAAAATGAGTAACATGCTGATAATCATATCTTAATATGGCCACGTTTATTAAATCACGTCTTTCAACGTGTCAGCGTACAATGTAAAAAATCTGTTAATTAAGTGTTTCTGTATTTTGTTTTGTCACTTTATTTACGTTTTTGAATTGCATTATGGGACATTGATATCTGATGTTCTGATGATGACTTTTATTGACATTTTAGTAGTTTGAAATAATATAATGTATAAGAAATAATATAATGAGAAATAAGTCTGTAAAATAACAGAAAATGTATACTGGCAGTCTGTTAAAAGGGTTATGTAGCGTAATACACAACCTCAAACCCAGACAATATATCACTTTAAACTATAAAAATGTTTAAACGTCACTTTTTCCAACTTTTCAAGGATAAAAGTTGTTGGTAGAAACATCAAGGTCTCATAATACAATTCAAAAGCATAAATAAATAAATCACAAAATACAGAAAAAGAGATTTTTTATACAGTGTAGTATGTAATTGCGTTTCTGGTTAACTAATGGCTAGTGATGATGATGGATGAGGAAGAATAAAGGTCTGTTTACACTCTATTCGGTACTTCTCCATTTCCTGGACCTCAGCGATGGATTCTCGCAGGTCGCTGATGAATCTCTTGCGGTCCTGAATGTTGGGAGCATTAAAATTGATCAGGACTTTAAAGTCTGCACCTGGAATGGCTGACGTCAGCCGGATGCCATTTGGATAGACTGAAAAAAAATGAGAAAACACCATAAAAAAGGTTAACGAACGGTATCTTTATCTGGATTCATGTAGTACATCAAGCAACATGCAATGGCTATTCCATGTTTTGAAGGTTTGACCCAATCTACATTGCATAAAGTGCTATAAAAACAGGTTACTTGACTTGATTTGCTTCTTTTTTATTTGAAGAATTATGTTTACAAATTCAAGGTCAGACAAACTTAACAAACTTGTGTGTGATCTGTAAACAACACAGATATGAAATGATATAAGATATATGTTTTGGGCACTGAATAAATTCAGAAATATCAGTAAACCAACTCAAGAGAATCTTAGTATCACATTGCATAATTCAGTTCAATACTGGACCAAGTTAAGCTGCATCTATGCCTTAATTTGTTACATCATGTAAATCATTACTCTTTGTAAATCAAATTATGCTCATTTTATTAACCCTTGTGCACTGTTCAAGTTTACTACCCTTTTGTTATGTTCGGGATGAAAACACCCACTGAATTAAACTGCTGTAAAAATGCATCAGATTAATATTTTTTTTCTCTTTTTTTGCATAAATCTGTTAAATCAACCTCAGTCCTGATTAAAACTACTAAATTGCTTAGAAAATGACAGGAATTTAACTCTTTAATTGATAAATTCACAAAAGATTTTTACGGTAATTTACCGTATTTATTTCTTTTGTGAAATAAACAGAAAATTGTTTGCTGGGAATGCTGCAACTTTAAGGGGATAGTTTGAAAAAAATGAAAAAATGACTCACTATTTACTCGCCCTCAAGTGGTTTCTTTATTGTTTTGAACACAAAGAAGATATTTTGAAGAAAGCTAAAAACCTATGGGCCCTATCATACACCCGGCGAAATAAGGCACAAGATGTGTTTGCCCTGACGTGTTGCTATTTTCAGACCAGCTCAACCTTAATTTTACAGTTTTCCACCACGTTGTTCAAATAGCAAAGCCATTTGCGCCACTTTGTGGACTCTTGGGTGTTCCAGTCTAGAAAAGAGGTGTGTTAAGGCGCATTGTTGGCACGTTGCTAATTTGAGAAACTTAAATAGACAGTGCAATAGACCAGCTGAGAGCAGCTAAAGTCCATATGGGGCACAGCACGTGTGTTTGGATATAACTCAGTTTTTTGACCACACTTCGTTATTACTGTTAATTCCTTTGTTTGCTGGAAATTAGAACTGAATTTAGAAATATTTTTTAAACAAATCTTTGCACTTAACAAACAAAATTATTATGTAAGCTAATGGATGTCTTCAGTAGAGTGTACAACACCGTTTCCTTATCCACGAAAGAGAGAAAGAGAAAGTGAAAGTAAAGAGGCCCAATAGAGGAGGCTTGTTCTTTATCCTCACACTACAGATGATCTGTTTAACTATTTTCTCGCCAGTGAAGCGTTCAGTTTTTCCACTTACAAAGTCCACCATGTAAACAGCAATTGCGCCATGGCACGACGCAACTGACCCTTAAAGTGAATGGGAGATGAAACTCTGATTGGTTTATTCTCAAAACACACCCAAAACTCATTAAGAGAATAAGCTCAACCCTGTTAGACCATGCGCCGTGGTGCACAGCGCATTTTTCTGTCCTTAAAATAGCAAAAGTGGATTCAGACATGCCCTTAATGTTTTTGCGCCATGCGCTTTAGACTAAAATACAGCCCTAAATCTGTTTACATACAGTAGGTGACCCTTTAAATATAGCATTAACGCTGCACCTTGTACCACCGCCGCTCTAAAGGAGTAAGAACATGTTTTTAGGTATGAGCCTATACTTACTCTGCTGCTTGTAAATGATGATGAAACAATGAAACTGTATCACTGTAAACTTGTTACGTGAAATGAAGATTCATTTTGGAAAGTAAAATTAAAGAAATGAAAGACAACTAAAATGAAAGTACTAACATACGTAGTAAGAAAAACAAATTCTATGGAGGTCAGTGGTTACAGGTTTCCAGCTATCTTCAAAATATCTTCTTTTGTGAAATAAACTTGCTTTGGAACAAGTGAAGGATGAGTAAATGATGACCGAATTTCCAGTTTTGTGTGAACTGTCCCTTTAAATATGTCTGGTTTATTATTGTAAGAATTGATTTGTTTGTCGGTTTTTAGTAAATGTCACATTTCTTACATTGGTTCTCATAGAGCATCACTTGCATCCCATAAAGAGAGAAAGATTGCCGGAAACTATACGTCACTGAGTTTTTCTTCTTTTGGAAGATCTTGGTAACCTGTCACAAACATTCAACAATCACAATGGTCATTTGTAGATATCAATAAAAGTACACACTGTATTTTAACACTCGTTATTATATGATAAGTCATGCGATGTGCATCTTTTGCCATCTCTCACCACTAGAAGATCATTAAACAGGAAGATTTCCCGCTGGTGCTGTCCGAGTTTTTGCAGTCTGTTTGGATCTGGAACCTCAAACAGTCTGCAGTAGCACACAAGCCTGCGGTGAGCCTGAGACAGCACCTGTAACACACATAAACACGTTTGTTTCTCTGGGGGCTTTCTACTCATGTCTGTTTCCTGGACTATACACTGAACTGACATTTTTATGCCCTTATCATGCAATACCTCATTCAAACTGTGTTTTCATAAGTATGCTTATTATTTTTATGATAATCGTTGGCTACTCTCCATTCATTTTAGTTTTATTATCTATGTGGACACACACGCACACACACTAACAGCTATTTTTTGTGTGGACTTTCCATTGTCGTAATGATGTTTATACTGTACAGACAGGGGCGGACTATTTCAAGTGGGACCCTAGTGTAAAATTAAATTAAAATGAAGTAAAGTTCCACAATTCCTTTACTGACTATTATTATATAAGTAATAACATTAAAATCTTAATGGCTATAGACAGATTTACAACATGTGATTGTAAATTTATAAAAAAAAAGCATTGTGATTAATATTGGCTTCTTGGCATTGGTTGGGGACCCCTAACTCCCCATTGCCCTAAGCAGCTGCTTACCTAGCTTATTGGTTAAGTTCGCCCCATGTGTACAGACTGCATATTTTGTGCCCTACCCCTAAACAAAAGCCTCACAGGAAACAACTTTCATTGGCTGTGTCCAAAATCGGCTGCATCCCTACTATATAGTATTTGAAAAACAGCATGTGAGCATATAGTTTGTCTGAATTCATAGTATTTAAAAAAACAGCATAGGCAAGAAGTACCCAGATGACTGACTACTAGGTAAGATTCTGAAGCACACATTCAGTGAATGCTATGCCATCCCATGATATCACTTGAGAGAATTCATGATAAGATTGAAGCGACGCAACGTGATAACAGTGATGTAAAGTAACTAATTACAAATACTCAAATTACTGTAAGTGAGTAGTTTTTCTCAGGGATTGTAATTTACTAAGTAGTTTTCAAAATGTGTACTTTTACTTTCCCTTGAGTACATTTTCAGTGCTGTATTGGTATTTTTATTTCACTACTGTAACGAATAAACATCACATGCTTTAATTATTGTTTTAGTTATTTGTGATGTCAGAAACAGTGGTTGCAATATTACTACGGGCCACTAGGCTGCACTAGAGGGGAGTGATAACAGGATATATTCCAGGTCACGATAGAGTAAGTGAGTTGTGTTTGGTAGAGGGAACCACATGGTGAACAAAGGCTACCGACCCCTTAATCCTAGAAGCATGTAATAGGAAATGGCAGAAAGTTTGAGAGTCCAATAACACAGGTAGACATAATTATAAGATCCAAAAAACAATAAAGAAAAGCAAAATATCATATAATCTTAGTCGAAGAGAACAAGTTATTTTAACACGTTTAAGAACAGGACATACGCATTTAAATAAAACATTATACATAATGGGGAAACATGAGACGGGTTTATGTAACACATGTCTAACAGAGGAGACAGTGGAACATGTTTTAAAAAGGTGCAAAGCATATAAAAATGAAAGAAGAAATCTTAAAGAGGAATTGCGTAGTTTAGGATACAAGGATTTCACAATAAAAGGGTTTATTAAAATATGGTTTAGATTCAGGGAGACAAATAAAGGCAGTTTTAAGATACATTAAAAATAGTGGATTATACAATAGAATTTAGGAAACCAGTTTCAATCTCTTCACACTCCATCACAGTAGGTGGCGATACGCCCCTCTAAAGTTGGTTCGCAACTCGCCATAAAAACAAGAAGAAGAAGAAGAAGGCTACCGACCCACTCTGCTTCTGACATTTCTTTGAGAACATTATTGTTCTGCTCAAATGTGAGTATTCAATAAGTTTTAAGTTGAGAATATTTTCGATATTTACATGTGATTTGCCCTATGTTTATTTTTTCATGCAGACAGGACCTGTTGTCCTGGAGGTTTCAGATGTGGTAATTGTTGATACTTTCATTGGACTTCGTTGACTGGGATTCAGCAATCTTTATGCTCAACATCGACGAGTGAAACTATATGCTTAGACTTGGAATGACGGTCAGTGACTCTTAAATTCCTCATTGTGCTATCGTTTTCCCAGAGTGAGGAAGTGGATATCAATAGCCGCATTTCCACTATCGGGCCAGTGCGAGCCAGGGCTTTAATCGGGCCAGGCCGGGCCAATAGCCCGGGAGGTTGAGAAATGAGGCCGAAATCATGTCGCGGTTTCCACTGTCGGCTAGTGCTCGCAGCGCGTCACGCAAACACCGCCCCCAGAACGTCCCCCGAATCAAACGTCACACAACCCGTCACACAACCCGCCCACTTCAGCGGGAACAAAAAACTCAAATTATAACCACAAACACAACCTGGCATCACTACGAGAGCTGGAAGATGGAGAACACCGAAGCGATTGCTTTTTTACTGTTTGTGGTCTGTTGGTGTGAGGCCAGACAGCGATCCCTGGATAAGGACATTCGAGTTCGGGCGGCATTTACTTCGAACAAAGATTTTGGCTGCAAGGCGAGTGAGTTGATCAAGCGCGATAGCAAAACAAATGTAAGGGAAGAAAGCATCTTGTCTCCTCTTTACCTGACAGGAAAACTCCGCCTTTGTACGTAACCCCGCCCCGAAGCCCCAGTTGGCCCTCCTTGGCCCAAGGTATTCGGCGGGCCGAAAAGGCCGGACGCTGGCCCCAAGGAAGCCCTGCTTTGGCCCGATTACGCCCGGAAGTGATAGTGGAAACGCGACTGGCCTTGGCTCGCCCTGGCTCGCTCGCTTTAGGCGCGATAGTGGAAACGCGGCTATTGCATCGCACTCAAAAACCATCTATACAACATTCACCTCACAATCTATTTCATTTAAACAGACTGTGTACTTTCAATGACTACTTAGTTCTGTATATTGAATGCTTTTGTTTGTGTGGGCTATATTTACACGTAGAGAAAGTAAACAAGGAAAAAAACAGGCTTGTGAAGTTTTGAAATTTCAGTATGTGTGAAATAAAAACTCTGTGAACTCCCTCAGTGTAACATCTTGCATACATAGAGGAGGTGTTACACTACTTTCCTTCAACCTGCAGTCACTACTTTATTTTTTCTTGTCTATGTGGATTAGAAAATCAGTCATGTGATTCATGTTCAATTAAATCGCACGTAGAAAATAAATCACATCATTCGTTCTTCTATTTTATCTAGTAGATAACTGACCAACAAAAACATGTATGAAAACTAAGAGACAAACTATACGAAATTTGCTTTAAAAAGATATTTTTTCCAAGACAAATATATGAATTATATTTTTGTTTGAGCCCATCCATTCCTCGGGTGGATGATTTGTTGCGGTCAGTGGAAATTAAAGATTTAATTAATGCTTCACTACCACAATCCTCTGTCATATATCTGCTAATTTTTTTTAAATGTCATAATTTTAAAGATTACACCTTGAGCATCTGATTTTTCCTTGGTGCTGATGTGCTGTTATTACATTTACATTTCAAAGAAACTATATTAATATAAAAAAAAAACGAATTATGTCATAATGAATGCCCTTAAATAATCTAGCCTTTGACAGCAAGCATCAGTGTATCTTGAGATTGAAATAAGAAGGGATAATGGGGCGGTGCTGGATTTGTGCATAACTGGAATAAAATCCTGCAGGTGCCCCTGGACTTACAGTTGTGCATAACCAGTTGGCTAATCATTTAAAGTTGTCACTATTTAAGAAGTTGACCAGAAGTTTGTCCTTCCTCTAGCGTTTTTCAGAGTTTTAAGTGTGCCATTGGCAATTTTTCTCTTTATGTTCTCTATTGTACATGGCTGGAAATCTCTATGTGCAAGGCATCACCGGTACTTTTGGACCGCAAGCAATCAAAGTTTTTTTCTAATGGAGGCCCGAAGATCGATATGCGTGCTAGCTTTGATGTAAAAATTGGCCCAAAGCCTGGCCCGAGGGGCATAAATAAGTCAGGCTCCGTCGGGCTCTGGCTCAAATGCAGGGCTCTATTTGAGATTGTCAAAAATGTACACAGCGCCCTCTACTGGAGGCATACATAGCGGCACATTTCACGGTTCTCAAAATATGTAGGAAAAAATATGAAGTGAATGTGTAGTTGGTAAGTTTGGACTGTTTTATATACATAACGAAGTACTTACACATCCAAGACCATGGTGAAGGGATCCCATCTGTAAAGCAAGACATAAATGGGTGAATAACGCAACTCTCTTTTTATAATTCCAAATGGGGCTACACTTTATTTTAGGGTGTCTTTATTACAGTAACAAAGGGGTGGCATGGTGGCTCAGTGGTCAGCACTGCCTCCTCACAGCAAGAAAGTTGCTGGTTTAAGTCTTGGGCATCTCTGTGTGGAGTTTGCATGTTCTCCCTGTGTTCGTGTGGGTTTCCTCTCCACACAGTCCAAAGACATGCGCTATGGGTGAAATGAATAAACTAAACTGGCCATAGTGTATGAGTGTGTGTGAATGTGAAAGTGTATGGGTGTTTCCCAGTAATGGGTTACAGCTGGAAGGGCATCCACTGGATAAATCATATGCCGGAATAGTTGGCGGTTCATTCCACTGTGGCGACCCCTGATAAATAAGATACTAAGCCGAAGGAATGTGAATGAATAAAGAAATGAATGAATTGTAATGGAAATCTATATAGTGTTTGACAAGTCATTCATTTAATTCATTTAACTATTTAATTCATTCACAGCTACTAAGTAATATTAGCTAAATTCATGTACTAACTATATGCTTGAGCTGGTGAGCTGGTTAGAGCTAGAGTTTGCTGCGTATAATTAATTGAAGTTACCATAGTAAGTACATGGGACGTGTAAAAAGGACACCTCAAAATAAAGCGCTACCCAAACTTGTTGCATCAGAACTGTTGAGGAATGATACAACCCTCTTAAACTATGATTGTTTTACCCTTATTACAGTATCTTCATTTATTACTCTATATGGATAGGAAAATTCCATCTAGAGATTCTGATTTCAAAATAAAAGTCAACTTTTAGAATAATAATATGTAAAATTTAAAAAGTATCAATATCAAACAATCAAATATAATAATAATAATAATAAATAAATATAATTTTAGTCAATTTTGTACATTTCCATTGACTCCAGCTTCATGATAGCTGTAAATTGAACTTACTTGCTTCTTGCCCACAATGAGTTTCTCCACCTTCTGCACCTGAGACACGTGGTCCTCATTGGTTTTGAGCTCTTTCTTTTGGATCCTCTCATAAATCCCAACCAGCATCTCCCGTGGGATGTCCACTCCATCATCAACCCCTTTCAAAACACAAGCACAACACTGTCTTCACAGCAGAATACACAGGCAAACCTCATTTATTTGCATTCTTCAGTGATCCCATATGAAAGTTCATAAATCTGAACCAAAGTTATTTCAGTAGAAAAACTAAAACTATTAGTCAAAAACATTTTCGCTAACTGAACGGTCAACAGTCACTCAATAAACGAAGTGAAATTAAATATTTATTAGTAAAAATTGTCATTTTCAGAACCTAAAGTTTGCTGACGAACTTTGATATTGGCTTGAGAAAGACAACACGATTGTGCTAGGACTGGAAATGGCAGTTGGCAGGAAGCACAGCGGTTGCTAAGTCATTGCTAAGCAGTTGCTAAAATGTTTATGGCATTTCTAGGTGGTTGCTAAGCAGTTGCTAAATGGCAGCGCTCGAATACATGTTTGATCAAATGCTAATTCTTAATAGGCATTTCTAGCATATGCTATTGCATGTAGATAATCATTAATAGCCTGTAGCTAATCGTTATTAGCACTCAGCTTATCATTGTTACCACACATAGTATACAGGAAGTCCTATTTGCTAGCATGAGTCAAACGAGCCAATACCCAGGTCCCTACGATGTTCTGATGTAGAGATATTGCTCTTTTCAAATGGTTGCTTGGTTAGCCTGTTTTGTTGCTTTGGGGACAGTTGACAGGTTAATAATGATACATCAAAGTCTCTTGCCAATATGAGTGATATAAATCAACCCTGATGTCTCTATGACAGTCAAAAACTGCACTTGGACTTTATGTAAAAAATGGCTTACCATATTTTATTGAAAATATAATGCTTAATAATAAGTGTGAAAGTCATACATGTACAATGGCTTACCATATCAGTAAAAAAAAACGGACTTTATGTAAAAATGGCTTACCATATCAGTAAAGAAAAACGGACTTTATGTAAAAATGGCTTGCCATATCAGTAAAAAACGGACTTTATGTAAAAATGGCTTGCCATATCAGTAAAAAATATAGTTTTAGTCATGGAGTCTATGGCTTGCCATATTTTAAGAAAAATAATACTTAAAAATTATTTATTGGAAAACAATAAGTCTGATAAACCTGAAAAGATATAGCAACAAAATCAAGCACAGAACACCGCTTTTGGCCAAATTTGGGGTTTATATAATTTTTTTTATATGTCGGATTATTAAAATCTAATATTTATTATTTTTTTTTATTAAAAAACGGTAAGTCTGATAGGCATGAGGAGATATAGCAACAAAGAAGGCACATTTTGACCAAATTTGGGCCATTTGGCATAAACGGCCTAGGAGGAGATACGTTTGGTTCCGAGGACAGAGTAGAATAACAGTATGTTGGCTTTCTCAAGCCAACATAATAAACACTCATTCAAATCTGACCTGCTCATGTTTAGAGAAATAACAGTAGATGGCGCACTTACAAGCAAATGACGTGTATTTAGCATCTTTTTTTTATTTAAATATAAAACGTACTAACAGCCTGCCAAAAAATCATCTAGTCAGCTTGACATGTAACTCGTAAATCATCCTTAATATGAAGAAGACTGTCTGAATTCTTCATCATTCTTACTTATTCATTGCATTTGTGTGGTTTTGAATTCGATGTTTGTTCAGACAATTATTTAATTTTTTATGATGAAGAGTTAATGTAAGCTGTGCAAGCTAAACTCACTGCAAAATAATGCTTTTCTTTTTTGGCTTGTTTCTAGTCCAAATATCTAAAAAATCTTAAATCAAGAAACATTTTCTAGACAAGCTAAAAGTATTGCCCTGTTTTCAGAAATAATCTGTCAAAATTATGTATTTTTTCCTGTAAAACAAGCTAAATAATCTGAGAAATAGGGTAAGCCAGTGTTTCCCAACCCTGTTCCTGAAGGCACTCCAACAGTCCACATTTTCAACCTCACCCTAATCAAACACGCCTGAATCAACTTATCATAACATCAGAAGAGACTCCAACACCTGAAGTTAATGGGTCAGAAAAGGGAGACATCCAAAATATGTACTGTTGGTGTGCCTCCAGGAACAGGGTTGGGAAACACTGGGGTAAGCAAACAAAAAAATCTGGTTTCAAAGCAAAAACAAGATTATGTCGCTTACCCCATTGACAGATTGTTACTTATTTTAAGAAAAAAAAAAACACTTCATTTTGACTTATTATTTCTGGATACAAGACAATATTTTTAACTTGTCCAGAAAATGTTTCGGTAACACTTAATAATAACTACACATTATAAATAATTTATTAAGCATTAGCAAATAGTGAATTCATTATCTGTTAAGTATTAACTCTACATTAATAAACGTTAGTAAGCAGTTTATAACTGCAGATATAAATGCTCTATTCTTGACTTATAAGCACATGTCTAGTGTGCTTAATAAGTGTGTTTTCATAATTTGTTAATGATTAATTTTTAATTATTAAATTAAGTATTGCATTATTAACAAACACCTTATTTAAGAATAGTTGGAGTTTTCTTTAAGATCATTTAGAATAAGTTAGTAAATGATTAATAAACTATTCAAATAAACATTTATAATTCTTATTATTCAGGCATATACTCATAGTTAATTTGTATGTTAATGAACGCTTTATTAACTCAGCTTCTTCCATTATTGTGACCTAATCTAAAGTGAGGACTATTTATGCTTTATAAATCCCTTATAAATGACAATTAAAGGCTCAGTGAAATTCTAAACAGGAAAAAAGAAAATAAACGACTTAATTCATTTCTATTCATGTGAAGATACACAAATGAAACTGTACTTCAAATGAAAAAATAATCTTTACAACCTTATTTAAAATAAAATCACTAATTAACATTGAAATGTTGCATCTTATAATAATGTTAAATTATTATATTGTTGTCGATTTATCTGATTTTATGTTATATTTTGACACTCCTGTTATTCAGCAATGATTAAACTTTACAGAAATTGTATTTTTTTAAGATAGGATAGAAAAGATGATTGTTTATTTGATACTGAGCCTTTAATTGTTATTTATAAGGGATTTATAAAGCATAAATAGCCCTCACTTTAGATTAGGTCACAGAACTGCATGAGTTGAGTTAAAAAAGCATTTATTAACATACATAGTAACCATTACTATATGCCTGAATAATAAAATATATAAACATTGATTTCAATAAGTAAGTAAAGTTTATTTATAAGCACATTTAACTTCAGTTTGGCACTGATGAAAGTGCTGAACAAAACCATAACCCACATTCTAAAACAGTTAAATAACAATAAAAGTATTAATGAGAATAATAGTATGACAGCAACAATGCACAATAAAGATTAAAAGTCTGGGAAGGCAATAGAATAAAAATGTGTCTTAAGTCTGGGCTTAAAAATAGAGAGAGAAGCAGCACTTGTAATGTCCGCGATAGTTTATTAATCATTTACTAACTCATTAGGAATGATCTTAAAAACCACAGACTACTCTTAAAGGGCACCTATGGTAAAAAATCTACTTTTCATGCTGTTTGGACAGACATATGTGCATGTATGGTGTATAGACTGTCATATTGGGGTGATATAAACACATCCAGTGGTTTTTTTTTCAATTTAACAACATAAAAAACAGTGGACCAATTGGAGCGATTTTCAGACTGACCACACCTTTACGTAGGAGAGCGGTCCCCCCGCCCACCAATATTGATTGACAGGCGCGTCATCATATCCTCAGTTTGTTGATTCACGTCCGCCATTTTCAGCGTGAGTCGAAGCGATATCCCTAAAGGAACACGCTAGCTCTATTTTTAGATGCAAGGCTCATTGGGCTCAACACAAGAGCAATATTCTCCACATTATCTCTCTAATCAGAATTATTGGTTGTATCTTTAGGTAGGTTTGCAAACATGTGTACTTCTCATTGAGTCTACCTTATACTTCAGCCGTTTGCATTTCTCGCAATCCCAGAAGCTCCCTGTGATCTTAACTAGCATGCGTTTTAGAATTCTAAACATCAGTTTCTATCAGGGTACACTCAAGTCGACGGCTGGGCGCCGCGGACCGCTGCAGAAACCTATGTTTACAATTCAAAAATGTGTGGCGCGACGATTCGGGACACATGTTTCTGCCGCGCCACAGAGAGTGTCTGGTGTGCCATATTGCAGCTTCGAGCGGCTCATCCGGTGCCTCAGTCAAAGTTAATTCAGTGTGCGTGGTTATTAGTTTCTGTGTACAAGCTCGGCACTCGAAACTAGCACACAGTTGGCTGTAAAACTATACAAAGACACAAATGATTTTGTACTCTCTGCTTGGTCTGTGTCAGAGTCATACATGTACGACTGACTGGTGATCCTCTCTCTCCTTCTCCGTCTGTATTTCAGACTGTTGCAAATGCAGAGCGAGTGAGCTCATGGCCCCGCCCCCTTGTTACGTTGGCGGGAAGCCGAAACTAATTTACATGTGAAGCAACACACCCATAAATCATTGAACTGTGGACACGCCCCCAACATGACACTTTTTAACACATTATAATAAAAAAATCTGAATTGTGTTTTAAACTGAAGCTAAACTGGCACACTCAGAAGAACCATAATATTAATATTACATCATAAAAAAGAGGTAAAATATGTGCCCTTTAAATTCAAATGGCTTATAAATAATAGGATGCTTAATTTAGTAATGAAAAATCAACCAGTCACAAATTATGAAAGTACAATTATTAAGCACATTATAAATGTGGTTATAAGTCAAGAACAGAACATTTGTAGCTTCAGTTATAAGCTGCTTAAGAATGTTTATTAATGTAGAGTTAATGCTTAACAGATAATGAATTCACTATTTGCTAATGCTCAATACATGATTCATAGTCTGTAGTTATTATAAAGTGTTACCGATGTTTCTTGATTTAAGTAAGTAAGATTTTGTTTTTGCAGTGCTTTGCTCTATTTGACACTGGATGTGTTCTGATAAACTATCATTACTAAAACAACTGTAAATAAATATAAACAACTAATAGAAATCATGTTCACAAAAATAGTATTAAAATATAGTATTGAATGGAAAACAACAGATTTTCAATCAAAACCTCGTAGATTCTTGATGAAGTCCTCCAGCTTCATCTTGCGTTCGATCTTGACATTGGGGCTGTACATGTCTGTGTTGAGAAGGATAATGGCGAAGGCCAAGATGAAGATGGTGTCGGGGTTTCTGAACTGACAGACCACGTCATGGTTACAGATGCAGTAGCGCTGGCTAAACAAAAACACACCACAGCTCATTCTAACTCTGATCAACCACATTAAAGACACTATAGTAAAACGCAAAGTTCCTTGATGTTTAGTGAGGAGTATTGGGGCACTTGAGAAATGGGTCACAATTTATTTTGATGGTCCGTTTGTTGAATTTAAGTCACATTGCATCCATATGCCATGTAATTCTCATTAGATCATAGACTGTTAGGTTGGGGTTAGGATTAGTGTAAGTTGACATGTACTTGCAAAGTTACTTATAGTCAGTTAAATGTCTGTTTAGCAGCAGTATCAACAGAAATTAAGCAGACAGTCTACTAATACTCAAATGGATCATCAAAATAAAGTGTTACCGAGAAATGTGTTGGGGAAGCTAAAAATACTTCTAATTTGATCTTCAAAGGGGGTTCAGTATACTGTTTGTCTGTGGATGTGGGTTCTGTGATGTGACAGCACCTGAAAGCCTCGATCAGACGCTCCACCTTCTGTGCTTCCCCCTGAACTCGGATCTGAGCCTGAAATTTCCGCAAAGCTTCATCCAGCTCCATCCCTGAGAAATCCAACTCATCGACCACACAGCTGCAACACACATGCATACCTTAAAAGATCTCGCATACAGCTACTGCCACTGCGCACAAACAAGCTAACATTACAAGAAGTTATTATTATTGGAACAAAAATGATCTATAAACAGTTTGTTTCAGAAAGGTTGCAAAAATCAAGGATAAATAATTTCAGGGCTCTATTTTAATGATCTAAGTGCAAAATCTAAAGTATACAGCGCAGATGCACTTAGAGCATGTCCGAATCCACTTGTTCTATTTTAAGGATAAGAAAAAATGGTGTAAAAAGAGTTAGCCTTATTCTTTTACTCAGTTATGGGTGCGTTTTGGATGTAACACGCATTAAACCAATCTGAATAATGGTCGCACCATGATGCATTTGCTCTTTACATGGTGGACGTTGTAAGCAGAAAAACTGAACGCTTCATCTACTGAAAAAGGTGAACAAGGCATGGGAGGTGGTCATGGTTTTATATTTACGTAGGCAAAAATAATATTCGTTTACGAATTATATTTGTGTTGCTGCTGCGCATCCCTGTGTGTGTAATAAGCAACATGTATGCACGTTTTGGACCCACCTATCACTAATATGCTCTTAAAGTATCAACAAACAAACAGCACCATTGTCTTTGGAGCAACTTTTAGTTGGTCTATTGTGCGGTTTCTTGTAGCTACCTCAAAATAGCAATGTGACAACAATGCACCTTAACACATCTCCATTTCAGGCCAGCATACCCACGGGTGCACAAATGAATTCTTTTTAAAGAAATTGCAGCAAGATGTGAAAATGAGAACTATGCTGGGCTAAAATTAGCAAAAAAGACAAAAAACAAACACAATTTAGTTGCGTATGGCGCCTCATTGTGCTGAGTGTATGATTGCAATGGGTCATTAGCTCGAGTACCCACTAGACTCACTAGAGGGCCCTCCAGCAATATAGTATGAACACTCCACCAGCCATTCACCCAGACTACACTTACCATCATGCTTTGCACTGATTACACTCACACAGCTTTCTATACCACTTTTACAATGTAGATCGTGTCAAACATAGAAGTTCTAGTAAAACTGTTCAGTTTAGTTCAGTTCAGTGTGGTTTAAATTTCACTGCTGAAAGTCCAAACACTGAACCATCGATGCGGAGTCCCAAACCAAACAAGCCAGTGGCGACAGTGTTGAGGAACAAACTTCACCAATTAATGAAAGTGAGGGAAAAAAAAACTGGTGAGAAACCAGGCTCTAATGGGCATGACCATTTCTCCTCTGGCCAAACTGGCCAAAGTAGTGTCCAGGGGTGCGTTTCCGAAAAGGTCACAAGTTGTGTCGTTACAAACATAGTTCATTGATTTGGCGATTTCCAAATCTGTCGTTTCAATGAACATTTGCAAACTGGGTTGCAAACTTCTTTGCTTGCAACTACACCTCTGGAGCTGTAGTTAGAAACATAGTTCCTGGCTGTGTGCTAATCCCAGTTATCCCCCTATGCCCTATTCATTTAGAACATTCCAACATTCAGGGCCCTATTATACTCCCGGCGCAAAGCAATTGATGTTTGCTAGTTTCAGCTCGGAGCAAGAGTTGTTTTTACGTTTTGCGTCATGCTTTTTAAATAGCAAATGCATTTGCGCTCATATGTGCGCCCCATAGGCGTTCTGATCTAAAAAAGGAGGTGTGTTGAGGCGCATTGCTGGCGTGTTGCTATTTTGAGGAACTTAAATAGACGGTTCAATAGACCAGATCAAAGCTGGTCTATTGTCCAGTGCAGAGCGCGTTAGTTGTGAGTCTCGCTTACACATTGCTTATTACACACAGGATGTACAGCAATACGCTAATATCTTTACATATGAAAAAGAATGAAAGGATTAAAATATTATAAAATTATTATTTTCTAGCCTACATAAATATAAAAACCATACTTTCATGCCTTTATCTCGGAGGGGGGGTTTCAGTTTATTCATAATAATTTGCTTTAGTATAATGTTATCATTATTAGCAGTATTATTTATTATATGCATATTTATATTGTTTTTATTAAAAACAAACTTAGATTTGTCCACCTGTCAAGTTTTAGACCATATGGAGCACAGCATATGTATTGGATATAACTCAGTTTTTTGACCACACTTCGTT
The DNA here is from genome assembly GCF_903798145.1 of Danio aesculapii. NCBI lineage: Eukaryota > Metazoa > Chordata > Actinopteri > Cypriniformes > Danionidae > Danio > Danio aesculapii. The sequence goes on from NC_079457.1 coordinate 44,258,329, forward strand.
ATTATTGTTCATTTATTAATTTGCTGTAAATTAGAACTGAATTTAGAAATAGATTTGAAACAAATCTTTGCTCTTAACAAACGAAAATAATTATGTAGGCTAATAGATGTCTGTGTGTACAACAAGTTTCCTTATCCACGAGAGTGAAAGCGAAAGTAAATAATGAGGAGGCTCATCTCTCATTCTCATGCTGTAGATGCTCTGTTTAACCGTTTTCTCGCTAGTGAAGCGTTCAGTTTTTCCACTTACAAAGTCCGTCATGTAAATAGCAAATGCGCTATGGTGCGGCGCAACTGGCTCTTAAAAGGAATGGGAGATGAGACTCTGATTGGTTTATTCTCAAAACACACCCATAACTTATTAAGAGAATAAGCTCAACCCTGTTAGACCATGCGCCACGGCGCAGAGTGGATTTTTCCGTCTTTAAAATAGCAAAAGTGGATTCCGACACACCCTTAATGCGTTTGCGCCCTGCGCTTTGGAATTTGCGCATGGATCGTCAAAATAGAGCCCTTAAAACTTGAAATTATTTTTTTAAGCATTAAAGTCACTTTAAATACATTTTAAACACAGCCGTGACAGCCGTGAGCTAGAGGTGACCTAATATTTAGCGGAATTTACGTTACTTCTCCAAAGCTTGTGAAAACAAAAACATAGCATTTGGTAATGCTTTAAATTTATAGTAGGTTATTTATTAAGTATCTGTACTGTATATGACACGGGCCTGTTGGTTAGAACATTTCTGCAGTGGTTTGCATGTGTCAAATTGTAAAAGTAGACTTTTCAAAAAATATTTAAAATAAATAAACAATATCTTACTTGATAATGATAATAATAATAATAATAATAATAATAATAATAATAATAATAATAATTGACATCATCATCATTAATATTATTAGTATTACTATTAAAATATGATTTTTTCATTGCCTAATAAATAATAAATATGAAATTTCTTTTTTTAATAAATTGCCTCATTATTTATTTATTTATATGATTTATATATGATATTGGAAAATGTGTTAGCTTTTGTAAGTGATTGTATGTTAATTTTCAATAGACTATGGGATTTTCTCAATATTTGTAAAGGACACATTGGCTCTGTATGTGCCATTTACATATATTTCAATTAATATGAAAAAAGAGTGCATGTATTTATCAAAACTAATATTGGATTTTATTAAAATGAGTGTGCGTTTAAAACAATATAATTTGCACAAAGAAATGGAGTTCTTCTCTAAAGAAGTTGTTGAAATGATGAATTGTACTATGATAGTTCAGCCACGAGTTACATTGTTGTTTGGGGGAAACACCCCTGATTGTCTGTTTCAGCTGTGAGATGCAAAACATGATGGTAAGTGTAGTCCAGGTGATTGGCTGCTGGAGTGTTCATATAGCTGTAGCACCCTCTAGTGAGTGTGGTGGGTACTCCAGCTAATGACTCCTAACAATGATAGACCCCTTAGTGTTCATTACTGTTTATTTTTCATTAAATAACTGTAACTTTGTTAACTGCTTAGATTTTTCTTAAGAGTGTACAAAACACTGTATCTGTGCCTATTATTTGCACCTGTAAAAATGTAATACCACATATGAAAGTACTTTATTTGTGGGAAGTGACAATTAAAAGCTATGACACCATGTAGATCTTTCAAAGTAAAAATAAAACCAATGTCTCAAATAATGCAAATACTCACTCCAAAACATCCCTGTTGAACTGTTTCTGTCTGTTCCCGAGAAATTCCCCAATCATTTGTCGACTCAAGCCTTTCCTCTGGAGCAGGAAGTGAGCCACACCCACAGGCGTGTCGGGAATAAAACCCCTCTCTGTCAGGTACTGAATGCCCTTCTCTGGCTTTCTGGAAGTAGATTATTCTAGATTAGTATAAAATAGTTTGTTCGTTTATTCATTCTCTTTTTATGTCTAGAACAAAAAAATGAGATTTCATAATTAATAGTAGGACTGGCATCCCTAAAGATTTTTGACAACATGCAATAATGCAGCAACACTTGCTGACTACAGTTTACAGTTTTGGCTTTGGCTTACGATTAAAGGTGCAGTATGTAGGATTAACAACTAGTGGCTGCACTAGGTATTGCAGTCCAAATTCAAAATATTGGAGAAGGTTTTTTTTTACCCTGATGATTCAGTGCACATGTAGGTTGCCAGATTGACAACACCAACAGGAGCAAGCATGGCTGATGATCGAGCTTTACACTACAAGTTGCTCAGCAAATGTTTACATTTGTAATATTTGCTTTATTTGGTAGGCATTAATTAAAAAACACCTTTTGTTTATTTCACCAAGGCAACCCAAGGTGCTGAATTATAATTCGGTAAACTGGCAGTGGGCGGAGTCACACAAACCAAAACAAAGACAGAAAATCTGACTCAGATCGCACAAGTAGAATAACTGACATTAGCATTGATCATTCATGCATTCATTTTCTTTTCAGCTTAGTCCCTTTATTAATCAGGGTTTGCCACCACGGAATCAACCACCAACTTATCCAGCATATGTTTTACTCAGCGGATGCCCTTCCAGCTGCAACCCATCACTGGGAAACACCCATACACACTCTTGCAAACACATTACACTACGGACAATTTAGCTTACCTAATTCACCTATAGTGCATGTCTTTGGACTGTGGGGGAAACTGGAGCACCCGAAGGAAACCCATGTAAACACTGGGAGAACATGCAAACTCTATTGCAGAAATACCAACTGACCCAGCCGAGGCTCGAACCAGCGACCTTCTTGCTGTGAGGTGACATCGCTACCTACTGCGCCACCGTGCCACCACATTAGCATTGTATCACAGATAAACATGTTCACTTGCCATGTTTCTTAAATATCTACAAATATCATATGTTTTTCTTTAGAAGAGTAGAGAACTTACACACAGCACCTTTAATAAATTGGCTACATTATAATCACATATTCTTTGTAGTAATTCAAGAATCAGCCATTAAAAAGTTAATTGTCTTCAGTGCTAATTAACAATTGTGGTCATATACCTGTTTCTTGCCATCTTCATGCCCAATCAATCATAGTGCTACTACTCATAATACAAAACCTGACAATAATGATGGCTGAAGAATAGGCATGATCTCTGTCTATTCAATACAGAAATAATATGCATATTCACCAAAAACATACTTGTTAAAGAGGTTGAGGCCAATGCGATATTGTCTCTTGCGCATGGTGTCGCTGCTGGATGCCGGAGAGTCCCAGCTGTTGCGAGTGTCTTTGTGGTAGGTCTGTTTGCTGAGGTTCTGCTCCCTCAGACTGGAAGAGGACTCGGAGTTGATTGTGTCGATGGAGTTTGAGTTGCTGTTGATGCTATCATTGTCTCCATCGGAAAAGTCTGATTCCGACTTGCTCTGCCGGCTGCCATTGGTGGCCAGGTGACTCTCCACCTGCCGGTGTCTCAGCGGCTCTTCTTCTCCAGAAAGCGAGGGAACTCTGGGAGAAGGTCCATGTTTGGGATTGGCCCGTGGTGCTGCTGTGGTCTGTTTGGGAACGTTTTGTACCTGGACCAAACCCTGCTCCGTGCGATCACTTGCATCTGCCGAGCTGTCGCTGGGAGGCTCAATGGTCAGCATGGGCAAGTCCACACAGAGCTTTGGCCCTTGGCATTCGAGAGATGGAGTGCTCCTGACGATTGTGTCGTCCTTGGCATCCATGGACCAATACTCCTGTGAGGTGCTAATGGACTGGATGCGCTGCTCAGATTCTGCGCTGGATGGCTGGACCAGTGGAGAGAGCTCCTCCTCGTCAATAAACAGAGTCACGTCACAGATCTCATCTAGCCTGCGGTGCTCGTCCGGTTGAGGAAGCTCCCGTTTCTGCTGCAGCTCACAAACCGTCTGCTCAGGCTGGATCTCTTCTTTGTGTAGACTGCGGCAGTTCAGTGCATCGTCGATTGACTCAGCCAGCGACTTTACCTGCTTTGAGAAAGTGTCCTCTAGCTCTGTTATTGTGTCTGTCAAGTCATTTTGAGTTTCTGGAGCCTCCAGGATAACAGGAACCTTCTCTCCAGGTTGCACCATTGCTCCTATATGGCTGCTCTCTTCCATGAGAGACATCTGCCTGCCTTCAAAAAGAGAGCTGTGGACCTTCTCAGGTGCCTCGAAGGAAAACTGCATCCTCATGTTGGACAACAGGATCCTGCGGGACATGCGGTTCTCTGACATGGAACTCCTGAGGCGCTCAAAGTTCTTGTTCATCTGGTAATGCCGGAACGCTGTCTGGATGGTGCGTGCAGCATGGCGGGTTATGAAACGGCCTCCATATTTCCGCTCAAGCATTTCCACCTTGGAAAACCAAGAAATATATAATATAGGCAGCATTATTAATACATTTGGAGATACAACACATAATGATAGTGCTCAGTGTTTCCCATATTCGGCACCCCTTGAAAGTCATTCAGTCATTGATTTTCTTCATTTGCAATTGTCTCAAACTTAATTCCTGGAGGGCCACAGCTCTGCACAGTTTAGCTCCAGCCACCACCTCAAACTCACACCTGCTTAATTGTCTCTAGTAGTCTTGAACACCTTGATTAGGTGGATCAGCAGTGTTTGACTAGGGTTGGAGCAAAACTATGCAGAGCTGAGGCCCTCCAGGAATCCAATTTGAGACCTATGGCTTAGTACTTTTATTAGTCAGGGGTCACCACAGCGGAATGAACCGCCAACATATCCAGCATATGTTTTTTACGCAGCGGATGCCCTTCCAGCTGCAACCCATCACTGGGAAACACCTAGCTTACTCAATTTATTTATAGCACAAGTCTTTGGGGGAAACCGAAGCACCCGGAGGAAACCCATACAAACATGTGGAGAACATGCAAACTCCACACAGAAATGACAACCGACCCAGACGAGGCTCGAACCAGCAACCTTCTTGCTGTGAGGCAACAATGTTAACCACTGCGCCACCGTGCTGCCTTTAATGTGATTAAAAGTCATCTGATTTATAGTGATAATGCAGAAAAAAGCATCTCAGTTTTTCAATCTTATTTTACCAATCTTAAAAGATTTGACTTTGTTTTTTGATCAGAAAAATTTTGTTTTCAAAAGGATGTTTTTATATTCTTTTTTTTTTTATCACAATTGAAACTAGTGCTTACACAATTTTCAGTTTAATGTCATTTATGCTGTTCTGTATTGTAACATAAATTCGTCAAGCAAAAACAATTAATTCTACCTATAGTCTACAGATTTTAAAACCACAATTATCATAACAGTGTAACGGTAACCACCAAATTAGGCTGTAGATCTGGAGAATTGCGCATGAACAGATGCAGTTTTGACCATTGTTTTTGAGCAGAGAAAAATGGTGTAGAAAATATTTGCATGGTCATGTTATTCACTCCTAAAAAATGCATTTCTTACTTAGTTTTTGTCTTGTTTTCAGTTTGAAATAAGATTGTTTTGCATAAAATGTAGATACATAAAATAGACATTTACTTGTATACGACATTTACCTACAGTTGATGTCAGAATTATTAGCCCCCCTTAAATTTTTTTTTTCTTTTTTTTTTCTTTTTTAAATATTTCCAAAATATTTAAAAATGAAATAATGTTGAACAGAGCAAGGAAATGTTTACAGTATGTCTGACAATAGTTTTCTTCTGGAGAAAGTTTTATTTGTTTTATTTCGCCTGGAATAAAAGCAGTTTTAAATTTTTTATGAACCATTTTAAGGACAAAATTATTAGCCCCTTTAAGCAAATTTTTTTCCCCGACTGTCTACAGAACAAACCATCGTTATACAATAACTTGTCTAATTAGAAATGTGTTGAAAAAATCTTCTCTCCCTTAAGCAGAAATTGGGAAAAAAAATAAACAGGGGGGCTAATAATTCAGAGGGGCTAATATTCTGACTTCAACTGTATATGTACACTACCGGTAAAAAGTTTGTGGTCATTTTTTTTTCATATTTTTGTTTTTTAAATAAAAAAATATTCTATTTATCCAGCTGGCATTTACTAAATGTAAAACAACTGTTAAATTGTTAAATGTTTATTGAAATTTTATTGAACTGCTTTCTTATTGTATGTGGTTTCAAATGAAATGATTACTCCAGTCATTATTGCTTTTATTACTATTAACATTAACATTAACATAAACATTTATAATAATAATAATAATAATAATAATAATTAAGGATCATGTGACTAAAGACTGGAGTAATGAAGCTGAAAAGTCATCTTTAAAATCACTGGAATACATTATTAAATTAAATTAAATTAAATTAAATTAAATTAAATTAAACAAAATTCAATTTAATTTAATTTAATTTAATTTAATAAACTACTTAAGCAGTTATTTTATAGTGAAATAACTTTTTACAATTTGTGCTGTATTTTTGAGGAAATAAATGCAGCCTTGCTGAGCAGGAGTAGCTTATTTTGAAACATTTAAAACTCCTACTGACCCCAAACTTTTGACCGGTAGTATGTGTGTGTGTATGTATATATATATATATATATATATATATATATATATATATATATATATATATATATATATATATATATATATATATATATATATATATATATATATTTATACTCCTGTACTTATTACTTACTGTATATAGACATTTACTTACATATATATACATGGACTTGTTGCATCACAGAGACCAATAATTTTAACAATTTATGAAAAAAAAATAATTCACTTTCTGGCCATCTTATATCAGATTACGGAGGAGAAGGTGTGTGTGCGTGTGGGGGGGGGGTGCTAAATTACATTTATAAAGCAATAAATTACATGTATATTACATTACACGCCATTATATAACTATAATTCCTTTCCATTAGTTCTTCAAATGTCTGTGTGTTTACTATATAGACATTTAAAGAATGCAAAGGAATTATATTTATCTAATAGTATATAAGAGTACAGACTAAAATGCATATAGATGTAATTTATTGCTTTATAAATGTAATTTACCACCGCACCTTAATCTGGTATTATCCATGCCTAATTTTAGATCGCCAGAAAATGATAACTTTAAAATAAATTGTGAGATAATTGGTCTCTGTGATGCAACAAGTCTAGACACTGTTGTGTAAACGCCATTATTTTGTAAGAAATTCACTTTAACGTGTGATTAGACTAAAAAGTGGTCATAAAAAACATTTTCTCAATTCAAATGAGCTTGAACCAAGCCAAATCAGCTTGAACCCGGTTTTTCCCACATCATGAGTCGACCTAAGCAGATAGGGAAACTCTTAAAGGTGCTTAGTTAAACAAAAAAGAGTTCTGTTTGAACCACACACAACACTGTTGATGACTGTCGAAACTATTAAAAACAAAATCTGTTAAATAAAATTTCCGTATTTTGTGATTCACAAGTTTTTTTCTATTTATTTACGGTTGTGAACTGAATTATGGGTTGCTGATCTCTACTCTGTCGATCTTTGATGTTAAAAATTCAACTAAGAAATAGACTTTTATTGACATTTTTGTAGTTTGAAATAATATAATGGATAAGAAATAATATAGAGAGAAATAAGCCAGAAATAACAGAAAATACTTGCAATTTATTACAAGGTTTTTGTAGCACCAAGCCAGACAATATTTACTTTATTAAAAATCATCTTTCATAAAAGTCACATGAATCACAAAATATGGGAAACAGCTAATTAATGGATGTTTTTACAGTGACTATAGTAAATACAGTAAAGAGTTGTTCAAACATTGGTCATGGTGCTGTACCTTCTTGTCCTGAAGGTCTGTGGAGAGCTCATAGCTTTCAGAGAGGGAGCGAGAGCGCTTGATGGCCTCCTCTTCTGCTTGCTTGCGCAGGATGGACTGAGAGTGTTGTAGTTTGGGCCGTTGAGGGCGCTGCGGGCCGCTTTGGATGCTGTGGCCGTACAATGATCCTTCAGACTGGTCCGGACTCAAGGAAGAACTGTGAGTGACCGGCCCACGGCCATATCCTATGCTGGTGTCCACGGAAGGGCCAGGCTCACTGCTTTCAACAGTCCCCTCCACACTAAACAACACAGAAACAAGATTGTCAAAGTAAACTTGATCTGACTAACAATTTTTAAATAGTTTTTTTAGATAATTTGTCATTTGTTAAGCAGTAAATGTACATTAACAGACGTTAGTAAGCATTAATATTGCATTATTAACAAACCCGTTATTTAAGAGTACACTGTAAAACCTTAATTCATTCCTTTTCCTTTGGCTTAGTACCTTATTTATCAGCGTTCGCCACAGTGGAATGAACTGCCAACTATTCCAGCATATGTTTTATGCAGCGGATTCCCTTCCAGCTACAACCTATACACCCAAAACATCATATATGTACAGTTGAAGTCAGAATTATTACCCCCCGTTTATTTTTTTCTCCATTTTCTGTTTAATGGAGAGAAGATTTATTGCAACACATTTCTAAACATAATAGTTTTAATAACTCATTTCTAATAACTGATTTCTTTTATCTTTGAAATGATGGAAGTAAATAATATTCTTCAGGACACTTCTTTACAGCTTGAAGTGACATTTAAATGCTATGTTAATTAGGTTAACTAGGCAAGTTAGGGTAATTAGGCAAGTCAGGTTTGTTTTGGTTTGTTTTGTAGACTATCGGTGTTGCGTTTCACGTATGCTTTGTTTGTTCTGTTTTGCGTGCTCTTCTCTCTCTTCCGCTGTGTGTCATGTGCTGGTTGTAGATGTGCAACCATTGGTCAAAGGAGCTGTCAATCACCATCGAGACGCCAATCAGAACCGGGTCCGCTCGGTATATAAGAGACTGCTTTATTAGATATGCTTGTGCAGCTCAGTTTATTATCTAGTGAGAAGTTGAACGATCTGTGTGAGAATTGGATTATATGAGATTGTGTTTTGCTAATGGCTAACAGTGTGTACTTTACGAGAACTCTAGTAATGTGAGCAGCTTAGAATATTTATTTGTTAGTTAGTTAGTTTAAGGAGGCGTTGCCACATGTGTAATTATATTTTGAGGTTATGAAGTTTAGTTAAGCTACGTGCTGAAGATTACGGTTTTGTTTCTGCATTTTTCTTTGGTTAGTCAGTTTAGTGGGTTGGGGTTTAGTTAGATCGTTTTGTTATATTTATTTCTTTGTTTTGGCAACACTCCTATTTTCTTTAATTCGATTATTTAACATTACAATTATAATGCATTCTCTATTCATTGTCTGACATTCACTGAATATTAAATACTTAATTTGTTTCACTAACCCACATAGCAAAATATCTCTGGCCCAGCTCTGGCCCACACAATCAGCTTTTGCTTGGCCCACATGCCGCAGTGAATTACGGTACATGACTGGACCATATCTGGCTTCCAGACAAGGGCCAAACACGGACCATATCTGGGCCAAGTCTCAGCCGAGTTAGTAACCCATAACTGAGCCTAAAATGGGCCAGATATATTGGTGTGTCACGACTGCAATGAAATTGATAAACCCATAAATCATTGCACTTTAGGCTTGCTATGAGTAAGCTTTTTTCTCAAAGTGACCTGATTGGTAGAATTTCTTTCTTTATTTTAAAATAACAAAAATTTATTTTAAATGTGGGTCAGGACAGGACAAACTTACATGGCCCACATATCAAGTATTAACATCTGGGCCAAATACTACATTTTACTTTTGGCCCGAGTATTGTTTGCCACCTTAAAGACGGTGCCACCTCTGCCAAACCAGGGCCAAGTTTGGCCCACATGCTGTATGCCAGTGCCGTATAAATGCCTGTTGTGCCAGATTTATGCCAAATCTGGGCCAGAATTCTTTGCTACCTGGGAAGTGGTTGTTGTGTTCTCATTCATCCAGCATCAGTAGACTCACTGATTGTTCCGTTTCATCCTCTTTAATATCTTAACAACTTAAACACGTAACAATCGGGAAAAAAAATAGCTTAAAAGGGCTAATAATTTTGACCTTAAAATTATTAAAAACTATATAAAAAATTAAAAACTGCTTTTATTCTAGCCAAAATAAAATAAATAAGACTTTCTCCAGAAGAAAAAATATTATCAGACACACTGTGAAGATTTCCTTGCTCTGTTAAACATAATTTGGGAAATATTTAAAATATATTTAAATAATATTTAAAAAATTAAAAAGGTTGGGGGTGGGCCTAATAATTCTGACCTCAAATGTATAAATGATTGTGTTCATATTTAACACTTCAGAATTTCGTGTGTTAAAGTCAGCATTTAAGCATTGTAAATGTAGTGTGAATGCAGCCTTGGTTATACATTTTTAAAAATGAAATTATTATAATTTTTTTAATGCTTCTGGAACATTTTATGATGTTTTTATTGTAAGTTAAACAGAAATGTATTATTAATAAATCATAATTTTTTAATCGATCGCATTCTCAGGTTTTAGCCACAAATACATCCATGTTTCATTAAGTCTTGTTAAAGGATGAATAACCTTATTTTCAAGACAAGCAAACAAAAATATGAAATAGCCAGCATATATAAAGTCAAATAAAATATGACATTAACTGTGCGTTCTATGAACAGAATCCCCATTACTATTGCAAAAGACATGAATGATATCTCAAACCATGCAGCTTTTTGATTAGAGCTACTATTAAATGGTTTTAAACTAAGTACTCGACAAACCATCCATAGGCATATTTTGGTCTGAATAGGGTCAACCAATTCCATCAACCAAAAACAAACTCTCTACAAACTCTATGAAGTTACTCTCACAGCTAAGCATAAACAATTTTTGGTGAAATCTTAATATATTTTCCTCTGTAAACTTATATAATACATCAACCTGAATAATCATATAGGACTATTAATAATTAAATGTCAGCTGATCAAACTGTTTTGGTAATTCAAATTAATTTGCTCAAATCTGCTGAAATGTTCTCCAACACACAACTCAATAACAGGATACGATGCTTATTGTGAAAGAGCCGTGCATTCTGCGTTTACTTTCATCTCAGTTAAAGCTTACAGTTTCCATAATTACGTGAACGCTACTCACTAACTCGGAGCATTCTGGCGTGAGTGTTGTCCAAAGAAAGATCTCCTTCCAAAGAAGCCCCATTTCTTCTGCTTATCTGCCATTACGAGTTCAAAGGGCAGTTCAGGTTACAGCACACAGCCAAAGTCTGCGCTGACGAAACCAATCATTTACAAACTACCCCATCACGTCAACTCTCTTGCATCAAAACAGTTGAGCTAAAATCATGCAGAAAAGAAACTTCCTCCAACAACTTCCTCCTCCGAGTTTTGAGCTCATGCCTCCAGTCACATGCAGCACTGTACAAACAACTGTAAACAGCAGGAGAGGCTGGCCTCAAATGTAAACTAAGCACACCTTTTATGCAATTAGGTGAATTATAGTTTACTTAGGCATGACTATTGTCAAGTCCTGCACATTATGCTGTGGGCTAACTAATCCAAATATACACTATTCCCTAGCAAGGACCACGTTACACTTAGAAGCAATGTTTGTTGTATGCATGTAGAGATGAAAAGATGTGGTAAGGGGACAGTGGGATGAAGGGGAATGGGAGTAAGGGAGCAATTGATGGTTGATTTGGACGTCCTACGATGATGCCCAGAGACTCAGAGTGGGGATTCCTTCTCTGTAATATTTTGGTAGAGTTATTACGGGACTTACACCACACGTAGGCTGGGTTTAGGGTTGGTGCAGGTGTAGACGTTAAAGGGCCTTGAAACCCGCCTTTTTCAGTTCAAGTCTACCTCAGAAATTAAAACAAGCGCTGTGAGCAGAGGGTGGAGTGGGTGTGGCCGACAGTTAGGCTTGGGCGGTAATATGGTGGTATAGTATACCGCGGGATCTAAAAATAGCCACGGTGTCAGTTTCAATATCGTTATACCATCATAAAAAACAATGCACTTATATAGAAAACAAGTATTACATATTAAATCTTACTTATTCAATGTCTATAAATGCGTATTCATGATTGTCATCACGGAACAGTGTGGAGGAGAGAGAGAGAGAGAGGTGAGGTAAGATGGCGCACCAAGTCACCTCTGCAGTTTGCCAGTATTTCGGGTATCGACAGAACGAGAAGGGAGACGTGGTAAATACGAACTAGAGGTCTGCATTCGCTCTGCTGTACCACGGGAGCCACAAGACCCAACCAGATTTCTTGTGGTGCGGGAATAAATTTCCGAATAAAGCGCGGGAGCGGTTGGTAGCTGGTGTAATTTGAACGGAAGCGGGCTGTCTAACAATATCGCTCCTGAGCGAGCGAGCACGCGCGCATCCACGTGGATGCTGTTTATGTGTGTATATGTGTATGTGTGTGAATGAGAGAGACCGTGATGGTGTGCGTCGCTGGCTTGGTGCTGTCTATGTATGTGTGTGTGTGTGATTGTGTGAGAATGAGAGAGAGCGTTCCGCGCAGATCTTTAATACGAACAAGACAAACTGGTGACCGCGAACCTAAGGTCGTATATACAGTTTTCAGTTTCTGAATGGTTTAGGCACAAGCCAACAGTTTGGTGAAGCTTTCTGAGCCTTACATCATAATTTTTTTTTATTATGTGTGGTTTATTTATAAACTAATTTCGAGAGGATCACGTGCTTATGATCAACACGGCTGGCTCCTCATTAGCTCCGTAATCTGACCCATTAGATGATTATGGAAGCATTATAAATAACCAGAGTTTTTCACTCCAGTTATCTTCGTCTTGAAGCTTCCCTCCCTTCCACCCCTACTTCCTCCCCCTTTTTCCGATAGGGCGACACGGTGGCCCAGTGGCTAGCACTGTTGCCTCACAGTAAGAACACCGCTGGTCCAACCTCCTATCGGGCTGGTTGGTGTTTCTGTGCGGAGTTTACATGTTCTCCCCGTGTTCGCGTGGGTTTCCCCCGGGTCCCCGGGTTTCCTCCCACCGTCCAAAAACATAAACCATAGCCAATCGACTGAACCAAATTATCACCGAAAACAACACTAGTTTACACTTCTCACGCGGCGACAAGCAGGGGAGTTCTCGAGACCTACCTGAGCTCGAACTCCGCTCTCGCCCTTCTAACGGGAGGGAGCCCCAGGCTCGAGGATATTATGAGCTCAGGGCTCTCTCCTAGGACAGCATGCCAAATACGCTTTATTGATTATCAGCTAAGAGTGAACTCTTGAAGCACGGTAATACCGGATACCAAGGTAAAATAGGGAGAAATTTGGATACCGGCCAAGCCTACCGACAGTGCAGGGGAAAAAGAGTGGAGCAAACTGTCAGTCGGCTCACAAAATGAGACACAAACAATGAGGAGACTGATTTTATAGTTTACAAAGTTAAAATGTAAAGAAATAAACAGTAAGTAATGTAACGCCCTGCTACATTTGTCATTCGTAATTTCTTATACACATAACCACAAATTGTTCTATCCTTATAAAGATAATCGTGTTTATATAAACACTATAAATGAGGAGGACTTCTCTCCTCCTGAATCCTCAGGTCTGAATGCAGACACAGTGGATAGCAATGCAGTCTCTTGCCCTGTCTATTCCAACCATTAACCCTGCCGGTAATCTGGAGGATTTTAAACATGTGCAAACACAGCAGCACGGATAACGACGATGTTTCTCAATGCTAACCTGATGGTAACGAACTCCACTGATAAAAGACAAAGTTCGCCACTCTCCAATTCTCGTACAGCTCTCCCAACAAACATGCTTGCTGCAAACCAACAGCTTTGCTGTATCAGCCCTGACAGCATCGAGGGGAAAAACATGCAACAAACCCCGTGGATCATGGAAACGAACACATAAGATCGCGGTCTCACCCAGTCATTGGGTCTCCCAGCTTGGCAGGTCTGCTTTGCCTTAGGAAAGCATGTACGCTCATTAATAATTAAAAAGCAGGCTCTTCTCATAGGATAAGAAAACTCCGCTATGAATAATAATGAGAAACCGACGCATCATCACTTCACTTGCTTTAACAGGTTAGTCAGGTTGGGTTTAGGGTTGGGGTAGGTGTAGACATTAATAAAACACAAAAGGTTACTGTGAGGTTCGGTTTAGGTTTGGAGTAGATGTAGATGTTATTAAAACACAACAGGTTACTGTGAAGTTGGGTTTAGGATTGGTCTAGGTGTAGTAGACATCAATAAAGCATAACAGATTAGTGTTAGGTTGGGTTTAGGTTTGGGGCAGCTGTAGACGTTCATAAAACACAACCAGTTACTGTGAGGTTGGGTTTAGGGTCAGTGTAATAGACATTAATAAAACACAACAGGTTACTGTGATGTCAGGTTTAGGTTTGGGGTAGATCTGGGATGGTATTAAAACACAACAGGTTACTGTAAAGTTGGGTTTAGGATTGGTTTAGGTGTAGTAGAGATCAATAAAACACAACAGATTACTGTTAGGTTGGGTTTAGGGTTGGGGTAGGTGTAGACGTTAATAAAACACAACCGGTTACTGTGAGGTTGGGTTTAGGGTCAGTGTAATAGACATTAATAAAACACAACAGGTTACTGTGATGTCAGGTTTAGGTTTGGGGTAGATCTAGATGGTATTAAAACACAACAGGTTACTGTAAATTTGGGTTTAGGATTGGTTTAGGTGTAGACGTTAATAAAACACAACAGGTTACAGTGAGGTTGGGTTTAGGGTTGGTGTAGTAGACATTCATAAAACACAAAAGGTTAAAGGTGAGGTTGGGTTTAAGATTATTGCACAGTGACTCCGAAATGTTCATCTGTAATTTTCACACGTTAAAAAATAATTTCGACCTCACGTTGTATGAATCGTATTGACACACTGCCCTTGAAACTCGTCCGTCATAAAAACTTTTTAACCGGGTTTGATTTTTTCCATTTTTAGCATCCAAATAGGCGCTTTGAGAGGTGTTTCGACAGTTCAGAGCCACTGTACAAGTGAAAAGCTAAATATACAATACCATCATTTGAGCCACAGATCCCTTTATGATAAACACTGTGATTAAAATAAAGACAGAAAGTGGTGGACAGTTGAGAATCCGTGACTGGATTCAGCATCTGGCGCACCTCTGCCTTGCTGCTGTTTGGTGTGTGTTTGTGTGTCTATACATTTGGCGTACTGCCCAGAGACATTATAATAGAAAGCATGGTCCTCTTTTATTCCATTGCTTCAACACGTTAACATGGCCGCCATCAATTATAATGTCTGTAGGTACTGCCAGTCTCTGTTCAGGATTTGTTTACGGACGTGAATGTGTGAAGTATCAAAATTCCACTGATTTACCTGAATTAAACTTTGCATTTGGGGATAATCCAGCGCAGCTCTCATATAATGATAATGAGCTGAACTCTCCTTCCTCTTTGTGCAGTATTGGATGAACACAATATGCAGCCTATTCCTCTTTCTTTTTCTTCTTTGGAGAAGAGAGAGTAGAACAAAGTATCGCTGCTTGAACTGACTCTGAAATGTTTTTGAGTTTTTTTTTTTAATGGATTCATTAATACACATTTAAGAGTTCACACTTAGATAATGCTCAACTATAATAGCAGGTTTGGCATGCTGTCCCGGGAGAGAACCCTGAGCTCGGAGATAAATGAGCCCAAGGTTCCCGCCTGGTTAATGAGCATTAGGAGGGACACGAGATCAGGTGTTTCTCGAATGTCCCCCTGCTTCTGGCTAATGGGTGATACTGGTTGGTTAGGCATGTATACGCTGGGTGCTTGTGACTGTATTCTGATTCACTTATGTAGATGTTTTTGAACTGTGGGAGGAAACCGGAGGACCCGGAGAAAACCCACGCAAACACAGGGAGAACATGCAAACTCCGCGCAGGGAGTGCCAACTGGTTCGAATGGGCCTTGAACCTGTGGCCCTCTTGCTGCGAGGCAACAGTGCTAATCACTGAGCCACCGTGTTGCCCGATCAAAGAGGAGGAGGGATAAGGGAAGGATAGGGGGGGTTGGGAGGTGGGTTCCGAAAACAGAGATAGGGAATGAAGTTTAGCTAGAATATATATAGTAGTTTTGGAGTGCTCCGATAGGCTAGCTAATGATTAGTGATGAGGATCAGCTGAAGTTGATCATATCACATGTTCCTCTCGAAACTAGTTTATGAAACTACCCTCAGACTCAGTGTGCGAGGTTTGTTTACAAGACACATTTTTCAGAAATTTCAGATTCCAGCGTACAAAGACCTTTAGGTGTTGACATTCATGAAACACAATAGGTTGGACTCATGTAAAAGACAATAAATAAATGAAGCCTTCAGAAGGTTTGTACAGACTTGGAGCTCAAGTCCCACTAACTTGGAGCGGACCAGCCCAGTTGGAGCTGTCTCTGACCTCCATGTATACCCTTCTTGAAAAAGCTGTCAATCCGGAGGTAAGATAGTGGTATCACCCTATAGTGTTTGTTTTACACACAAAATGAATCCATGTTTCCGCAAGCACATGTTTCTCAATTCTCAAAAATGTATCCCTGCGTACATATTTCCAATGAGCCTGTGTTGATAACTTTACAGTACTGTACACACTCAGGGATCCGTTCTTCGTACCTCGCTTAAATGATCTAAGATGATTTATCAGATCCTTGATCTTTTAATCCTGATAACTGATCTCTGGCTGATTTGGTCCTTCAAACAAGTTTGTGAATCAGATTAAAATGTCTGGATAAACTGATCTGAGATCTCTGCGTGTGTTGTGAAGGACAGATCTATTAATGCTTGAAATCATGATCAGCAATGCAACGATTGGCTGACGGCACAGCAGCGTAATGACATCATCTGATTAATAATCAGTTTTCCATGTGAGCAAAATTACATGACATTCGTAGTAAACAGTTTGTTAAATATGATACGGTAGCCAGTTTCTTAGTCTGTGTAAAGAATAACTGGATGTTTAGAATCAGAATCAGAAAGAGCTTTATTGCCAGGTGTGTTCACACATACGAGGAATTTGTTTTGGTGACAGAGCTTCTACAGTGTAACATGATAACAGAGACAGGACAAAAAACAGATAATAAATATATTTAAAAATAATAGAAGTAAGTAGTGAGTGCAAATATACAGATTGACAAGTGTATGTACATGTTTATTACTATATACAACGTTATATGTGCAGCTGTTATGTGCAAATAGTCATGTAAAGTGTGTTGTTAAATAAGTGTATATGTGTATAAAAGTGTAAGGCAAGTAGTGATGTTGGCTCCACAATAATTATCATCAAGTGTTCATGAGATGGATTGCCTGAGGGAAGAAACTGTTTCTGTGTCGGGCTGTTCTGGTGCGCAGTGCTCTGTAGCCTCGACCAGAAGGTAAAAGTTCAAAGAGGCAGTATGCTGGGTGTGATGGGTCCAGAGTGATTTTGGCAGCCCTCCTGCTCACTCTGTATAAGTACAGTTTAAATTAATTTTGCATCACAAAAGCATTTAGATATTGTTAAAGGTGTCTGCAACTTTTGTGAAGCATCTAATCACCGTCATATTACCTGTCAAAACATGTCCATGACTGCATAAATATAATATTCCTTTAAAAAACGTCGCATTTGGCGCATGTCTACTATCATACACAAATTGTACTAAAGCGATTGTATGTGTTTGTATCAAAAAGGGTCATATCAATACCTTTCTCTTTGAACCACTAGGTGGCAGTCTTTGTACTTTTATTTCAGAGATTGCATAAGATTTATTAAAATATATTTTTTAACACCCGTGCAGGTTTGAGCTACCAGAACTGTTGCCATGACAACAACTCTCGGATAAGCTTTGAAGAACGAAACGATCCTGGACCATGTCAAATTGTCAATAACCAAATCCAGCTAATTTAGTAATCCACGTACGAAGAACGGACCCTAGGACTTCTTTTAAACAAGGCATAATAGGTCCTCTTTAAATTACACAACGAAATGGCATTTGCAATTTCTTCAAACTTACTTAAAATTTGCTTTTTTTAGGACAACTTAACTGTTTTACATTCAATGCACTTAAATTTACAAAAACTATTAAGTTAACTTCATTCCTTCATGTTGTCCCAACATAAATTGATCGTGTGGAACCCATCATTTTTTACAGTGTACAGTCCTCCTTGTCATTCACCTCCTCAATTATCTGATTGTTTACAGCAGGGGTCACCAATCTCGGTCCTGAAGGGCCGGTGTCCCTGCAGGTTTTATCTCCAACTTGCCTCAACACACCTGCCTGAGTGTTTCAAGTATACCTAGTAAGACCTTGATTAGCTTGTTCAGGTGTGTTTGATTAGGGTTGGAGCTAAAATCTGCAGCACACCGGCCCTCCAGGAACAAGTTTGGTGACCCCTGGTTTACAGCTTTACAGAAAGACACAAAGAATAGCACAAAACTTCAGCAAACAAACTAGTAGGCTAAACAATAAATACAGCATTAGAAATTTGTAATCGCAGTTTTGGTATTGAAGTATAAACACACAGCCCTTTTCCTTACTTCCTAGTCCCTTGTTTTAATAATGAAGATGCATGTCGGCATATTAAAAACAATTACAGGGTGAAGATCTCAGTGACCAGGACACCAGGACTAGTAGAGTACATGCAGTCATGGAGATGTGCTGTGAAAACAGAGAAATTCACACTTCTTGCGTAATATCTGTACAGTCGAATCTCATGCGCCATCTGTCCTGGCAAACACTGACATGCGCTCCTCTCTCACGGGTGGCAAGCCTACCTAGTGTCCAAAAACAAATGCCAGAGCACAACCACGCTATATATGTAAAATCAAGTGAAGCACAGCACCGCAGCGTGCATTTACTGATTGACTGATTGACAGCATACCATTAGGGTCCATTTAGTTGATCATTTTTGTAGGTATTTGATCATAAAACTATCACATGGCTGCAGTTTTTGCTAGTCTTTGCTATGGATTTTGATGGGATATTCCCCAGAGTGGGATGCTGGCTCTGGTTTCCAGCATGAGAAGTGGAAGTGTTAATGGACCATCATGAATGCATTTTGCACATTGTGACCTACTTGGGATGTTGGTGGATCAGCGTTCATTATCTTTTGGATGCTGGTATGATCCCAGCAAAACCCAAACTAACCTCAAATACAGTTGAAGGCAAAACCAATCGCCCTCCTGTGAAATTTGTATTATTTTTTAAATATTATGCCAAGATTTTATCAACTCATTTTTAAACGATTGATTTATTAGCTAAGTTCTTTTGTCGTTGCCAAGATGACTAGTTTTACTAGTGATATTACAAGATACTATAGTATTCCATTTAAATTGCTTAGAAGGTTAATTAGGATAATTAGTCATTGGACAACAGTGGTTTGATCTGTAGACCAGTGTTTTCCAACCCTGTTCCTGAAGGCACACCAACAGTCCACATTTTCAACCTCTCCCTAATCAAACACACCTGAATCAACTTATCATAACATCAGAAGAGACTCCAACACCTGAATTTAATGGGTCAGATAACGGAGACATCCAAAATATGTACTGTTGGTGTGCCTCCAGGAACAGGGTTGAGAAACACTGCTGTAGACAATTGAAAAGTAATACATTCTTAAGGGGCTTATAAGGTCACAATTTATTTTGGTGGTCCGTTTGTTGAATTTAAGTTACAATGCAACTAATTCTCATTAGATTATAATTAGACTGTTAAATTGGGGTTAGGGGTTAGAGTAGGTTGACATGTACTTTCAAAGTTTCTTATAGTCAGTTAAATGTCTGTTGAAGGAGCAGTATCAACAGATATTAAGTAGAGAGTCTACTAATACTCAAATGGATCATCAAAATAAAGTGTTACCGCTAATAATATTGGCTTATATTGAATATTGAAATAAAAAGTCAAATAAATAAATAAATACATAAATAAAAAGCTTTTTTTCAGTCAAACTGAAAGAAATGACTTTCTCCAGAAGGTTAAATACTATTAGAAATACTGTGAAAATATGAACCGCCACCTTATCCAGCATATGTTTTAAGCAGCGGTATCCTTGCTCTGTACAAGTCAAACTAACCCTATTGATTTGGTTAGCGCACATTGCTAGTGTTGTGCTGAATAATTCATCTCTGCTTGTCATTAAGGGAAGAAAATGGTTTCCCTTGTAATCTAAAATTGAAATCTGAAAATGCACTTCCAGTACACATTACATATATTGAATATTGAAGTAAAAAGTAAAACATAAATAAACATATAAATGAAAAAAAATGCTTTTATTTCAGTCAAACTAACAGAAATGAGACTTTCTACAGAAGATAAATATTATAAGAAATACTGTGAAAATATCCTTGTTCTCATTCATTCATTTTCTATTCGGCTTTGTCCCTTTATTAATCTGTGGTCGCCACAGCGGAATGAACCGCCAACTTATCCAGCATATGTTTTATACAGCAGTATCCTTGCTCTGTACAAGTCAGCATTAACCATATTGATTTGGTTAGCGCACATTGCTAGTGTTGTGCTGAACAATTCATCTGTGCTTGTCATTAAGGAAAATAAAATGGTTTCCCTTGTAATCTAAAATTGAAATCTGAAAATGCACTTCCTGTTTGTTTTCAGCTAAATTCCAAGATTACATCTGTCTGAGGTATTGGGTGTGGTTAAATAGTTAACCACGCCCCTTCAACTGTCAATTTGACAGTGCTACGACAACAAACAGAAATGGTGAGGAGGAGGTTTCTGTTAGGTTGTAATAACTCTCCCCAAACCTATTTCCTGATCTTTCTGAATGAAATGTCTACTTTACTACTGTCACATAAGGGTCTGGGACAACAGAGGTGAGGATCCACATGCAGTTTATTAAGAACAGTAGTCAGGCAAGCAATGGTCAAACAGGTAGCAAACAGGAGCATAAAGGTCATCCAAGATTGTAGTCAAAAACAGGCAAAAGGTAGGGATGGCTAACGTGAAACTGACATTTCGACACAGTGGTCGAGATCCAGAAGCACAAGTGTTTCGAAACACTGCACCGAAGCATGATGCGAAAGACCCAGGTCACGTGACTAAAGTGTTTCGAAACACACAGGTCACGTGACTAAAGCGATTCAAAGCATCGATCATTTCAGAAGCGTTTCTAGACCTGGTGAATCTGCAGTAAAAGCTCTGTCTCATATAGCCTAGTGGACCGTGCGTGTTGTCACTGTGCTTCAAATGGATTTTGGGTTCGAATCCCAACTTGTACAAATACTCCGAAATCGTGATTTTATGTATTTTAATAATGTTACATATTATGGTGTAGTCTAGGTAGGAGACAGCTGCGGATACGCCATCAATATAGTATAATTTTTGTAACACTGTATAACAATAATTAATATTTTTACAGTACTGTAATGGTTGGGTTTAGGGTTTGGGTAGATGTTAATAAAATACAATAAATGGGCAATTTAATGAATGATATAAATAATTCTTGATAACTTCCGGCCACAACTGTACCTCATCTAGCAACAACCCGGTTTTATGACCAAATCAAGACATATTTATTCACAAAGTGTACATTCGGATCAGACCAATGTTAAAACAAAACGAGACAAGAACAGAGCATTTCAAACCTAACATCCACAGCTGTATCAGCCTGGATTCGAACCCACTATTCCTGCATGCTAGTCAGGAACTCACACCGCTCCACTAAATGACTTGAAGGTTCAACCCTACAAAGTGTGATTTAATACCTCAGTTTGCTCAACTGTTTCTTTGCTGAAGCTGTTCCACTGTAATGCATAAAAATGACCACTAGGTGTCACTGTAGAGACGGGTTTTGAAGCTTTGACTTTTGCTTCGACTGTTTCAGTGTTTCATGAAGCCTCGCTTTGCCCACCACTAGCAAAAGGTCAGTACAGACAGCAAAGAATCAATACAAACGGTAAAACAAAGCAAGGGTCAAAACACGGCTAGACAAGGCAAGGAAAATGCTTACGTGACGCTCTGAAACAGAAACAGGACTCAACAAAGATGTATGTGTGTGTGTGTGTGTGCTGTTTTTATTGTCCATCTGATTAGTTATGGAATAAAGTCACTGTCATAAATATTTGGTGCGTAAATAAAATTCACGCATCCGTAATTATAGAATCGTAAAGGAAAACGGAATGTACTCGTAATTTTACGAGGGTAAATTCCAAAATCTGCGATTAGAACAGACACAGATATGACGTTTTCTTTGTCTGTTTGTATATGACTGATAAATTTACGATGGGTGTACTTTACAAACACGAAATACTGTTTCACCACGGACACAACAACCTGATTACGAGTACGAATCAAACTGCGACACTCCACTGTCAAAACTACATCACCGCTGTCACAGGCATTAATAAACAAGTGAGAGTCATCGATCACAAGAGCGCGCCCGCTGGGCACTCAAGCTCCACACACACCATCTCAGGTAAGATGTTTGTTATTCTTTCTTTGAGAAATATCCGTCATAAGCTGTAATAATGATTGAGACTTAATGAGGTCCATTTCTGCTGTGTTTCTTAGACATTTTACAGAATCAAATTAAGACTGGGCCGAGGATAGTGAGCATAATGTAAGTTAACGTTACAGGCAGCGATCGCAAGATTTCTCAGTGAATCACTTAACGATGTTCAACTATAACACGACATCTGTTAATTAAGTAACCGCAGATTTTGCAGATCGCAGATTTTGGAATTGTACACTCGTAAAATTACGAGTACGTTCCGTTTTCCTTTACGATTTTATAATTACGGATGCGTGAATTTTATTTACGCACGAAATATTTATGACAGTGATTTTATTCCATAATTAGTCCTGAACTGCGTCAGCTGTGTGTGTTTGCAATCAAGGGGGATCTGGACCAGGTGTGTGAGTGAAGTGCATGATGGCATTTATAGTTCATTAATGTGGCAAATTTGTAGTTCTACAGTGATCTGCACAGGCTGGGTCGCTGATGACCATGACTACATCCAATCAGCAAAAAGCCACATTTAATATTCTGTTTCTCTAGGAACTGCGTCACAATATAAAAAATTACAAAATACATTTCAAAAACGATCGCAGGTTCCAGTTCTTGCAGACTTTAAACACTATGACAAAATCACCTGACAAATACTTGAAAAAAGAATCTAAATTTCACTGCTGGTCTAATAATTTTGACTTCAGCTGTATGTGTTATATTTCATGTTTTGTTGTGTGATTATGGATAAATAATGAACAGTCATCCCTTTTAATCCTCTTCATTAAAATAAATGATTTAGAAAAGAAAAACAGGTTGCAGGTTACATTTTTTGGCATGGCACTATAGTCAAAAGAAACTGTTGCAGTTTGTGAAATAAAGTAGATTGACTCAACAAGTGTTGACACTTCATTACTGATGACACTCGCATCACTGAAGAAAAGAGGAACAACAACAAGAGAAAAAATAAAAGTTAAGAAAAGACAGCACTGTAACTGAAATGAAATGAGTTACTGTGATGAACTGAAGTGTGACAATGAAGATAATCCAAATGCAGAATTTATCGAGAATGGTCAAAACAGAAGCAAACAGAAACAAAAGGGGGAATCCACATAGCAGCTTTTGAAGCACTGCTTCGAGAAGCTTCGAAACTTATCAAATTGATTAATTAAATTAAATTAATTAAATTGGGCTTTGTTACACCATTACTGTTTATTAAACGTTTCAAAAATGTAATGGTTCACCACTAGGGGGCGATCAGTGTAACGTCATAAAACCCACATGAATCACCTGGATTCATTCAGTTTGCGCACCATTTCTGAAACCTCAAGATGCAAAACTACACACCAAATTCCCCAAACCATAAGCTATTTCTCAGCCTTGGATTTTTTTTCAAAACACTACACACAATTCTCCACCTAAAACATACAAATCCAACAGGAAGTGACTTGTATTTCCGAACACAACCAGTCAAAATGCTACACTTATTCCCCAGGTCACACATACTCCTCACTTGTGCAAGCACTAATTTCTTAACTGATCACTTACCAATCACTGCAGTGCAGGCCTATAAATGGGTCAAAGGTGACAGAACACAGGGCTGTTCTGGTCCAAAAAACAAAACAAAAAAAAAACTGCCACCCATCCACAAGTTGTAGTTTTGTAGAAAGAATAGAGGAGTTCTTCTCAGCCAGGCACTGGCAAGTATAATGAACCCTAAGTTTGTAAAGCTTCTCCAAGCAATGCACGCCCCCCCCCCCCCCCCCCCCCCCCCCCCCCCCCCCTTCTGGAGAATACACTTTCGCTTCACGTGTTTTTTTTTTACAGAAGTTTATGGATTTGTTGAATGCTGCTGTACACCAGTAATGTTTGGCCTAATAAATATCTTATGTTTCTTTTTGTGATTGGTGTTTACAGTTAGAGCTGCACGATTCTGGCTAAAATGAGAATCACGATATTTTGGCTTAAAATGAAGATCACGATTTTCTCACGATTCCGTAGATGTAAAATTAAGGTTAATATGAGTAGGCTGTAATTATTGTTATTTCTAAAACATATGGTAAAACAACAATAATTTTAGGCCTATATGCTGGTCTACTGTTGGTTAAAATGCTAAACTTTGTATAGACTGTGAATGGTGGACTTGAATAGACTTTAGATTTGTTGTTACAACCCTATGTTGGTCTTGTCTCATCTGTCTTTTCTGTTTTGCTTGGAACACTTCTAATTGGCCACTTCCAGCTTGCTTGTTCCTGATTGGCCTACAGTGTTTTAAAAAGCCATGACACTACTTCCTTGGCAGCCATCTTGTTTTTGGTCACTTGCTTTGTGTTTGTTGATACTTTTGTATGTGGTATAGGCCAGAGTTGTATGTGTTAAGTCTGAATATTGAGATTTGAGATTGAGTACTATTTGTTTTGTGTGACTACTGAGATTCTATTGAGATTTGTGAGTACTTTTTGTGTTAGTGTTTGTTTTGTTTATGATACTTTGTTCCACTGGCTTGTTTGACCTTTGTTGCTTGCTGACCTTGATTTTGGATTGTCCTTTAAATATGATTGCCTGTTTTATAAATAGTTTGTAAATAGTATATATATTGGGATAGTAAGGAGTTTGACGCCATTTTCTTTGTAAAATCTTTTTGACCTCTGTTTTTTGTTAGGTAGTCCCTACTGAAAAAAACTGCTTAAACCAGCCTAAGCTGGTCAGGCTGGTTTTAGCTGGTCACCCAAGCTGGTTTTAGCTGGTTTCCCAGGCTGGTCATAGCTGGTTTGTCAGGCTGGTTTTAGAGGGGTTTTGGCCACTTTTTAGCTGGTCTTAGCTGGTCAGGTTGGTTTTAGCTGGTCAAGCTGGTCTTAGCTGGTTTTAGCTGGTCAGGCTAGTCTTAGCTGGTTTTAGCTGGTCAGGCTGGTTTTAGAGGGGTTTTGGCCACTTTTTAGCTGGTCTTAGTTGGTCAGGTTGGTCTTAGCTGGTTTTAGCTGGTCAAGCTGGTCTTAGCTGGTTTTAGCTGGTCAGGCTGGTTTTAGAGGGGTTTTGGACACTTTTTAGTTGGTCTTAGTTGGTCAGGTTGGTCTCAGCTGGTGTTAGCTGGTCATAGCTGGTTTTAGGAGGTTTTGGCCACTTTTTAGCTGGTCTTAGTTGGTCAGGTTGGTCTTAGCTGGTTTTAGCGGGTCAGGCTGGTTTTTAGCGGGGTTTTGGCTATTTTTAGCTGGTCAGGCTGGTTTTAGGTAATCAGGCTGGTTTTAGCTTGTCAGTCTGGTCTTGGCTGGTCAGGCTGGCTGGTCAGGATGGTTTTAGCTGGTCAGGCTGGCTGGTCTTAGTTGGTTTTAGCTGGTCAGGCTGGTTTTAGCTGTTTTTTTTCTGCAGGGGTTAGGGTAGTGAATTGTACTTACTTTTCTTTTATTTTTGACCAGGTAAGTTAGAGATTTAACAGAAAGGAATTTTTGTTTGTTATTTTGGCCTTGTCAGCTCCCGAATTCAAACCCCAATAAATCTTTGATTTCACTTTCGATTGTCTTGTCTTTCATGTTGTGCACCATCCCTAGACGGTGCGTAACATTGTCCTCTTTGTTAATTCACAGAAAAGTGATGACATCAGAATACAACTATTCATAATTCTGAAGTTGAATTATTATGTTTGAGATATACGCTTGTCATTTGTCATTGACAACATTATTAGACCATTTTTTCACAGGTAAAATGAAACCTCTGTCATTATCAGATTCCCTCTTGCATTATATTCAACAGGCTAGAGTAGTTATACTGGTCAAATAAACATTTATTTTCCTGCACAACACTTTGCGTTCACTATGAAATAAAAAAACATATCAAGCGCTTGTCATAACTCTAAAATGTGATATGATTGTTTAAATGATGTGCGCGCCGGTTTCACTTTCACTGCCGAGTGCGCTCATGGCTGCCGTCACTCTGGGAAAAAAACACCTGTGGAAATCATACTTCCCGTGCGGCTCCCAAACGATCGCTCTGTGCAACAAACTGAACGTTATTAACAACCTTATTAGCTGTTATTCACAGCCTACGCAGGTTCTGTTCACTAAAGTAGACAACATTAGCTATGTTTCTTTATGTAACTTTATGCGCAAAACTGGATTATCGCATTAAAGACGAGCGAATAAAGCAGCGTTTCCATCCAACGAGTCAAATCGAACAAAATCGTCACTTCCTGATTAACTGGCGCCAAATATCAACAGTAAAAACTGAATTTACTGCGGTAGGAGAAGCTGCGTCAATCTTTTCTTCATCTAATTAATGACTTGCGCCTCAGAAGGCAATCCTGACACACAGTGAACGCGCGGTGACGTTTATAGGAGTCATACGCGGAGCACAGACGCTCTTGATTCTGAAGGTCATTAATAATATAATAACACTAATACTGAAACGGTAAGGCAATTTAAAATGACCAAAACAACAGTTCAGATGGTTTACAGTGTGCTCAGCCTGCTGGTTTGTCCATTTACGCACATTTTCATCATCACATGATCTCTTAAAACAAAATCACATGACCTTTTTTAACGCGCATACTGGCATTTGTGCAGTAAAAGTGTTTCCATCGTAGTTTATGCGCATCTTTTCTTATCGAATACAAAGTTTATCCTACTCAGTTATGAGCATACGTTTTTTAATGCGCATTTTTAAAATGTATGCGCATCTTGGCGTTTCCATCAACCGTTTTTTTTATGCGCATGTCCAAAATACGCATAAAATTAGGTGGATGGAAACAGCTAATGGCGCGCGTCCTCTCAGTAGTAAACAAACAGTGCGCAGGCTCACGTGTCATTTCGCGGCCGCGGCTACATTATTACATTAAGACAGAAATAACATTTTTGGGTGAATTATACCTTATAAATATAGTATGTGACATGTTTAACGCCATTTGGAGGTTTCCATGTTGCTCAATGCTGTCCATGTTGCTGTGAAGACTTGTGCGTCCGCCTTTACGCTTCACACCTGACCTTGAAAATAAAATTGGCTGAATTGTAGAAAAGTTAAGATCGTGTGTAGGGTCAGCTACGGTTAATCGTGCAGCTCTATTTACAGTGTACCTGTTCCCCCTCTCAGCAGATTACTGTCACTGTAAAACATTACAGAAATGTATATACAAGCCTATGAAAGAGCAAAAAGCTTTAGATTTGAAACAACAGTGTTTACATGCTATATCCAAACATTAACTATTATGAAAGAAGTGTTTGCCATTCAAAGCAAATGCTTCATTCTGACGTGTTTATGGCATTTTTAATGCAGTGTTACATTTTGAAGGAGATGTGAGCAATTTTGTGTGTAGTTTTGGGAATAGTGTGTAGAGTTTTGAAAAAAGGTGACATTGAGTTGAAAATATGAGTAAATAGTTGGAAATAAAATCTAAATTAGCTTTAGAAACAAACACATTTATTATCATTAAATCAGTTCTGTAGATACATCAGCAGGAATCTGTAAATGAATAAAAATGATGATGATTTGTGGAATGTGAAAGTGTCTGTTGACTGACTCTACTAGCTTGGCCACTGCCTGGAAGTACATAAATGTGTGTGTGTATGCAGGACGATGTGGCCTCTGTCAAAAAATCCCCAATGGGTGTTTGACAAATAGCAGGGGGATTCCTGCATTCCAGGAGAAAAAAAGGTAGATGAGAAAAGAGGCAGGAAAAATCTTCGGGAGACCATCGCATTAATCATTAGCAGACTTCAGCCTGTATGTGTGTGTGTGTGTATGTGTGTGTCTGAGAATGCTGGTCATCTCAAGTGGATTTCCATGTGTGCCTCCAAAGACAACGCAGTCCATATGGCCAACTTGCAGTTTTACTAAAGATGACATCAGATTAAACAATGACAGCTGAACAACATCAAAAAATAAATCAAAGTTTGCTCTTATAAACTATTTGGACAACTTCAGTAACTGGAGTTGCAGCCTGATCGCAGGAAGAAATGTAACTGTTTAATGTTCGGTCAGTTTAGTGGCTAATTCGTACGAATACATATGAAAATGTGTGATTTGGAAAAGTGGGCGTGGCACCAAACCCCACCCCTAAACCCAACCATAATTGGGGGAGGAGCAAATCGGACTACATCATACAAATAAAATTATACAAATTCATGCGAACTAAATCAAAAGTTACAAATTGCCGTGAGACAGCGTTGGGAACACATAACTAGGTTTTTTTTTTTGTTTTTGTTTTTTAAAGGAAACTGAAAATAAAAAGTTTTAAATAAATAAATTACATTTTTAAAAAGTGTTGAAGCTATGGCTGCACAATATATAGAAAAATGGTCTATACCGCAGATGTAATAGTATACACAAGATTTGCCTGGCATAGATTGAGAGAGGAAAATGATGAAAGCGAATCAAGAATCAGAATAACTTGAGATTTTCAGTTATTCGTAGTTGGGACGATAACCGTTTTCACAGCGGTTTGGAAAAGTAATACAGTTACTAAGGTATGTGTACGATTTTTTTATTTACATTTTTTAGTTTTTTTAAAGACAACAGTATCTCCAGCAGAAAAATATATCCAAAGATTTGTTTTAAATTGTAACGTTGTTTATATTATTCAGCCTGACGTGTTTGCTGCTCCAAAATATCACACATCTTTCAAAAAAATAGACTATGCTGTTCTCAAAGGGGATTTTTTTTTTTTTTGTTTTTTTACCCAGACATTTAAAAAGAACATATTTTGGAACAGTGAGCACAATACCGTGATACCGTGAAACCAACACAATCTCACGGCAATTCGTAACTTTTTGATTTAGTGGCTAATTCGTATGATCTAATTCATACAGTTTAGTACGATTTGCTCATCACCCAATGACTGTTGGGGTTAGGGGTGGAGTTAGGTGCCACGCCTCCTTTTTAAAATTGTACATTTTCGTTCGACTGAACTCGTACAAATTCGTACGAATTAACCACTAAACTGACAAAGTAAAATACTTACGTTCCTCGTGAGATCAGGCTGGTGAAACCGTGATATTATTATCCAAGGTTATCATACCGTCAGAATCTTATACCAGCCCATGCCTCGTAGTGTTTCTCTTGTGTTTAACCATTCTATCCCAATATCATCCCATTTAAATAATTAGCTGTTTTTCCTCCAGTTTTTTTATCTTTACACCAGTAACATCCACACAGAACTGATCCTCCCAATATGCATAGTACAGCTGAACTACTTTAACTTTATTTAGGCTCTAAATCACTTTGAATTGCATTCCTTTCCTTTTTATTAAAGCCATTCGTTTTTCCTATGAATAAGTCAATACATGTAATAATGATGAAGCACTATTCCCTGAGGAGCTTCTGTAGGCCTACATGCAATTCGAAGAGGAGACTTTGGGATTTGGGTGTGCGTTTAAACAGGCGCAAGCTCATAATAATATGTAAACATGTCCATCTTGGCGTGTATTATTGTAACAGGGATGTGACACTGACAACGGGGGTGAGGATCCAAATGTAGGGTTTTATTAACAGGATGGTCAGGCAAGCAATGATCAACACAGGAGCAAACAGATGTATAAGGGCCATCCAGACTCGTAGTCAAAATAACAGGCAGATGGTCACAAGGCAGGCAACAGACATGAATAAAACAAGGAAGCAAGGGGAGGATCAAAAACACAGCCAAGCAAGTCAAAGGAAAACACGTTGTAATGTCACAGATAACAAGACTCAGCAACACTGTGTGTGTTTGAGCTGTACTTATAGTCCAAGTAATCAGTCTGTGAGCAGCTTCAGCTGTGAGAGTCTAATCAGTGGAGACTTGGAGCAGGTGTGTGTGTGATGCATGACTGAATATGTAGTCCGTGAAATGTCGGATTCGTAGTTCTGAGTGTTTCCCAGCGATCTCTGGTTGTTAGATCGCTGGTGATCGTGACATCTTTATTATAAACAAAACAAGTTGAGTCTTAAATGAGCAAAACCAGTTAGGAAAGTAATTGAATGCTTTCATCTGTACATTCATTCCCACAGTAAAATAGCCTCTGGTATTTAACGTTAATCAAAAAATAAAAATAAAACGAGGGATTTATTCACTGATCTTCACTTAATAACTATAGTAGCCTACATTTAATCGGAAAATATATTTAAATTATACAGTGAAGAAAAAAGTGAAGGATATTTGGTAACTTGATTCAATTTAAATTAGGCCAGTATTTTTAATAGTTTGTTTGCAACTTTTTTCTCTTGTATGCAGTTTATTATATAGATTGTAATTTCATTTAATTTTTTGTTCGGTCAAGCAAGGAACTCACAAGTAATTTAGGGACGTTTGGCATTTAACACACTTAAAAAATGGTTGTTCCTTATTTTCACATCCTAATGTTGACCGGTATGTAAATGTTTGCACCATGACATTATTAAATAGACCGTAAATTCGCATAGTTACGTCATTTTAAATGCAGTGAAATTGCTTGGGATGTTATTGTAATGACAACTTGACATAAACAGATACATTATAACCTGTTTTTGTCTTTGTCATGGCAGCTTGAACTTGTCATAAACCTGTCATAAACATGATTGTCATGAATCCATTATAAACATGTCATCAATTTTATAATATGCTATATTATATATGCTATTTTTATCTTCAACTACAGTACTAGGTCATTAAATTGTCATTACATTTAATTAAATAGTAACGATGAGTATTGGAACTTTTAACTTGAAATTTTAATGACAAATGTTATTAGAAAAGTATTGATGTCATGATTATAAAGGTGCCATGTCTCAGAAACCCCCTCAAGTAAAGCATTACTCTAGTGGAAATGTTAAATAACTTGAAATATCTTTATCTTAATACTCAACAACAATACTGTACACTGTAAAAAATGCTGGCTTACACACAATCAGTGAAGGAATTAAGTTAACTTAATAGATGTTACAAATTTAAGTGGATTAAACAAAGAGCAATCAAGTTATCCCCCAAAAAATCAAGAATTGTGTTTTTGAGCTCATTTTAATTAAATAGTTTGAACATACAACATATCTTTTTGAGCGTATATCACATATTTCCCAAGTATTATGCACCCTTATGAAGATGAAGAATACTGAGACCCAGAATTTTTTACAGTGTAGGCTACATACATGATACATCTAAAGCCGCCACATGCTTTAGTATCATGTATTTTAAGGCTATAATAACACATAACTGTTCTGATACACTTTAAAGTCCCCAGGTTATTGAATTACAGAATAATACAATAACTGGCAACCTCATGAATCACACAGGCACCAACACAGTAAAAATAATACATCAACAGTTAAACACTTTGCTGATGTGTAGTTCTGCTGTTGGCACAGGATATGAGGAGGCTGTTTTGTGTCCTCCAGCAAAGGAAGCAGCCGTTCCCTGCTGATCATTTTGGGTGTTATTCTGTTATCTAGCGCAGACATGTGACACAGTACACAAAACTCCACAAAAACACACACGCGTACAAAATCTGTGACTATATGCATTCAAATATGTTTTTTAATCTGTTTTCTATGCTTTTTGTGTTTTGTTTGATATATTTTACTGCTTTTAATGCTTTTTTCTCCCTTTTGGAAAAGTGGAAAACAAACAATTGTTACGGCAACTTAAAATGTTTACTTGCACTAGAAACGCTGTTTAAAAATGAGTCGCCTCAACACCATACCAGTGTACAGAGCCAGTGTTGAAAGATTGTTGTCACATTTGCCCAATTGCAAACCTGGAAATATCTGGCCCTCAGGAAAAACACAAAGTCCACTAAAAGATACACTTTGTTTTGGAAGAAAAAAGAAGTTCCAAATCTTAAATTATGGCTGACATAGTTAACAGGTACATCACATCTGGAAAAAATCAGATATACCCTAATAGACAAGGTTTTGGTCCCCTTTTATTTTATTTTTACAAACTTGTGATTAATATGTTTACTATGGCTTTAGTACATACTGTACGTTTATTGTTGGATAGCACTGGTGGGTGGTTGGTGTTGGGGGAATGCATGTTTATTTTCTTTTTTGTTTAATTATTGTATTTATGACTGTTGTTGTTTTTTATTATTATTTTGTTTATATTTTTTTTTTCCAAATGTCTAATTGTTTGAATGCACGTTCTATGTTTATGTTTATGGTTTAAGTAAATGTCTGTAAAAATTTCTAATAATAAAAATATTGAAATCACTAAAAGATACGCTGTAAAAATCTTCATGATTTCAATGGTAATAAACTGTAAAAAATGTTACGGTAAAAATCTGTAACCTGTTTAACAGTAAGCTTCCTTGATTTATATAATGAATAACTGTAAATGTCAACCCAGGCTCATTCTGAAAACATACCGCTTAATATATTTCTGGAGAGCGCCAAATACGTACGAGGTAAGTTTTTTGCAGTTTTCGTTTTCACGAATTCCCCAGAGGCCGTTGTGTACGCTTTTTGAGATCTCAAATTGATCTTGTGGGTGCCATTCGTGCCTGCTGTTCTCAGGTAAATGCACCAGAGGCCGCTGTCGACTGACTGACAGACTGACCCACCCTCCTCCCTCCCTAAATCTAACCAATAGTGTTTTCAAAAGCACTGTTTGACCCGCCCACCCACTTCCCTAAACACAACCAACAGTATTAAATAGCAATCCAGAAAAAGCTCTTCCCTGATTTTAACCACGTTTTCAGATTTGACCACATTTTCACCCTGTTATTTACTTGTTTATTTTATTTTTTGGCTTCTGTTTTTGTTTTACCCTCTTTCTGGAACCATTCTTCGCCGGACTCAAACTCAGTCATCATGGTCAACTCCTCTCGGTGAGTACATTTACATGGACACCAATAATTCGATTTTAATCCGATTAAGACAATACTCGAATTATTAGTTAACCATGTAAACAGCGATTTTTGATTAATTTAATTCGATTAAGGTCATAATCGAACTATTATGAGTATGCCAATTTTAGTTGCATTATTGAAGTGCAGTACTGACATGTAAACACCTTAATCAAACTATTACCATCATGTAGGACTTTTTGCTGCATTTTCCGACAGGATAGTCCACACACACATGGCTGTTTGACACTATTATCTGCACCTACCGAGTCAGTGAAGACCACAGACACCTGCATAACGAAATGCTGAGGTTTTTCTGTCTCCCATTCAGCGTGCGGTATCAAATTCCATTAACAACACTCTTCCAGCAGCTCATAGTTGCATCCAATATCATGTTTGTCAGGGGGGCGTGCATAAAATGTTCCCGAATGAAAGTGAAAGTGCCAAACTGCAGTTAAAGTCGACAAATTAAAAATTAAACACCCGAAATTACATGAAACTCCGGAGGAAAGATAGATAGCGTGGTGATGCAATGACGTTAATCGAATTATGTGTTATAACATGTAAAACAGGATCATGAAAGGAACATTCAAAAAGCAACTCATGTAAACGTCTTAATCTTATTATTGTCTTATTAGATTATGGAAAATAATTTACTGATGTCCATGTAAACGTAGTTAGTGTCTCAAGTTCGCCGACGTACATGGCGAGCTACTGGACAAACTGGTAACAACGGGAAAGCAGTCCATATGAAGGTAAGCGGTCAGCTGGGAAGCACGAAAAGAAACGGCATCATACCACCCTGTCGCATTGGTTTTAAAGACTAAATGCAGCCATACGTACGTCTGGCTACATAATTCACGATCTCTAGAAAAGTATATAGGGCTACGTTTTCAGAATGAGCCTATGTTGGTAAATTCACCTTCTCAGAATCCCCTGCATGTCAGTTGTTGACATTACTATGGTTCTATTTTTAGTTTTTTTTCCACCAAGTCATGCACATTTGAGTTTTATTTTGCTTCTAATGTTAATTTGTTTATTGCATTACTTCAATTTTATTTGTGTTTCCATGACGGTGTTTAGTTGTGTGAATGACACTGATCTCTTTCTATATACTATGTACGTTTCTCTGCTTGTTTGTGATGAACATTGACGTTGTGTAGATGTTTGTACTTCAAAACATTGGTGTATGATTAAAAAAAAGCCACAAAAATACAGTAATTCACTGTATAATCTTGATATTTCTTTTACATTCATATAAAGAACATTTCAATGTGGTCATGTCATTGGCCCATGGACCCTTCCTGCTTGTTGTCAAACTATTTCATATCTGTAGCAAGAGGCGATTCAATCATAACTTGGTGTTATAACAGCTATCGTAACATTATTTATCAATATGTGGAACTTTTTGGACTCTCAGAAGCTATGGAAATTTAAAATGTAAAACAGGAAATACATCAGGACCATTGTTATCGTTTACATCCCTCAAAACGGTCTATACTGCAATTTTATAACAGTTAAATTCTGGCAACCACATCAGCCGTGTGTTTTTATAGTCAATTTTACACACACAACCACACAACAACTGCAATTTGAACATTTTGATAGAAAAACAAATGTCTTTCCAGTATTTCCAGAGAAGAACAGACCTTCCAAAACAACAGTGGACATTATAAATAAACCACAACATGAGCCTCTAAAGCACTCCACCGCATAAAAGGACATCTCTGACTAATAAATAACCCAAACATGCTCTGTTTCTTGGCCGAGAACTCCTCTCAAGACTCAAAAAAACTGGTCTGTCATGTAACACCGCATCTCTCAGCTAGACAGGCTAAAAAAACACACCTTCATTAATGTGATCATCTCACAAATATAGAGCCATGCTTCTGTCGGGACACATGACCACTACAGACCAATGAATGAGCTAAATTTACCAGGTCAATAGCATATGATAAGTGTGTATAGGGTTTCAGTCCACATAATACTGCATATTCCACTACTCTGGAGCTCAGATGTAACCTGAGAGAAGCCATTTCAATAACATCGCTTAATAAAACACCAATATAAATAAGCCACGTATTTTAAGTGAAGGCATACTCGATGTCAAGCTGCATTACTTCCATACTAGCTCAAACTAAAGCTTTCACACAAACAGGAGTTAAGAGTTATAGTCTTACCAGCTGTCCAGCTCCAGCTCCAGCAGAGACTGGGTTTTCTCTGAGTTGCACTGCAAACACCACATATCTGCGGAGGAGCACGCGTCCACAACACATCAAACTCAACCATCACTGGATCCAGACGCTCTCCACAGCTCTGAAGCTCAGTGTGTGTGTGTTTGTGTGTATGTGTCCGAGGTCTGTGTGTCACATCAACCGGGAGGAATTCACCAGCAGATGAGAAACCGAAAGGCGTGAAACACGAGCACTGCTTTAGATGTACGAGACGGAACTTCTGGAAAAGAGGGAAGGAATGAGTGAGCATTCACAGGGTGACTTCTGCACAGGCGGCAGAGGAATGCAAGTGGGAAAAAAAGGAAGCGCCTCTATTAATAGAGCATTTGAGAGAGAGAGAAAGAGAGAGAGAGAGTGCCAAACCACATTATTGCTTTAAACCAACATTCAAAACATAATCCAACAGAGATTTCCTTCTACATTTCCAAAGTACAAACATATACAGTAGATTACAAAAAAAGACCAAAAGATCTCTAAATCAATTCAAGGCCAACCCAAAGTAAAAACATAATTTCTTTAACCAGACATAACACATTTTTAAGGGACCATATGTTTGATTTTAAAGGGCTCATATTTTACCTCTTTTTTATGATTTAATATTAATATTATGGTTCTTCTGAGTGTGCCAGTTTAGGTTCAGTTTAAAACACAGTTCAGATTTTTTATTATAATGTGTTAAAAAGTGTCATGTTGGGGGCGTGTCCACAGTTCGCTGATTTATGGGTCTGTTGCTTCACATGTAAATTAGTTTCGGCTTCCCGCCAACGCAACAAGGGGACGGGGCCATGAGCTCACCCGCTCTGCGTTTGCAACAGAGTCTGACAGGCAGACTGCGAGAACGAGCTGGAGTGAGAGGTACAGCATTCAGTCGTACATGTACGACTCGGACACAGACCAAGCAGAGAGTACAAAATCATTTGTGTCTTTGTACAGTTTTACAGGCAACTGTGTGCTAGTTTCAAGTGCCGAGCTTGTACACAGAAACTAATAACCACGCACACTGAATTAACTTTGACTGAGGAACCGGATGAGCCGCTCGAAGCCGCGACACGGCACACCAGACACTCTTTGCAGCGCGGCAGAAGCATGAAGTGTCCCGAATCGTCCGCCACGCATTTTTGAATTCTAAACATAGGTTTCTGCAGCGGTCCGCGGCGCCCAGCCGTCGACTTGAGTGTACCCTGATAGAAACCGATGTTTAGAATTCTAAAACGCATGCTAGTTAAGATCACAGGGAGCTTCTGGGATCGCGAGAAATGCAAACGGCTGAAGTATAAGGTAGACTCAATGAGAAGTACACATGTTTGCAAACCTACCTAAAGATACAACCAATAATTCCGATTAGAGCGATAATGTGGAGAATATTGCTCTTGTGTTGAGCCCAATGAGCCTTGCATCTAAGAATAGAGCTAGGGTGTTCCTTTAGTGATATTGCTTCCACTCACACTGAAAATGGCGGACGTGAATCAACAAACTGAGGATATGATGACGCGCCTGTCAATCAATATTGGTGGGCGGGGGGAACACACTCCTACCTAAAGTTGCGGTCGGTTTGAAAACCGCTCCAATTGGTCCACCGTTTTTTATGTTGTTAAATTGAAAAGAAAAGCACTGGGTGTGCTTATATCACCCCAATATGACGGTCTATACACCATACATGCACATATGTCTGTCCAAACAGCTTGAAAAGTAGATTTTTTACCATAGGTGCCCTTTAAAGGCACCATATGAAATTCTTCTACATTATTAGTAGACTTAATCTGGCTTTCAATAATCTGACAAAAACTGTTTACATCACTGTCTAAAAACTCTCCTATTTCTGCTACTTTAGTAGGGAGCCATTTCTGCTTGACCAAATTACAAAATTAAACAACTGACATTCCCCTCTCCATTTCTGACAATATTTAAAATGTGTGTGTGAGAGAGAGAAAAAGAGAGGTAGTGTTGTGTACATGTGTTGTTGTGTATTGTATTGAATTTATTATTGTTAATATAGTACACATATCTTTTTAATAATCTTACTAGTCTTTTTTTTTATTTGTATTTATACAGTTAAAATTATTATTATTATTATTATTAAACACCCTTGAATTATTAGCCCCCCCCGTTTATTTTTTCCCCCAATTTCTATTTAACGGAGAGAAGATTTTTTCAACACATTTCTAAACATAATAGTTTTAATAACTCATTTCTAATAACTGATTTATTTTATCTTTGCTATGATGACAGTAAATAATATTTGACTAGATATTTTTCAAGACACTTTTATACAGCTTAAAGTGACATTTAAAGGCTTAACTAGGTTAATTAAGTTAACTAGGCAGGTTTGGGTAATTAGGCAAGTCAAGCTGCGGTCACACTGGGCTTTCCTCCCACAGACTTTCATTCATACGCACGCGAATGCGTCAGACCGGAAACGCAAGGTCATGCGTCAAGTTTCGCATGTTGCTGCGGTGCAAATTTCAAGCTTGGTGAACTCTGACCTGCGAAATCGCATCACTTGACTGCGTGAAACCAATCGAGGATCAAAACAGGACCTCTCTGTACAGAAATGTAAAACATTGAGCAATCACTTGCTTTCTTACGTCTAATCATCTTGTTTAATCCCGCCCCTTTTCTCAGCGCCATACAACAGAATTTCGCACACACAAAGCCCAGTGTGACCGTAGCTTTATTGTATAACGATGGTTTGTTAGACTATCGAAAAAAATATAGCATAAAGGGGCTAATAATATTGACCTTAAAATGGTTCTTAAAAAATTAAAAACTGCTTTTATTCTAGCCGAAATAAAACAAATAAGACTTTCTCCAGAAGAGAAAATATTATCAGACATACTGTGAAAATTTCCTTGCTCTGTTCAACATAATTTGGGAAATATTTAGAAAAGAAAAAAATTATTAAAAGGAGAGCTAATGTCGGCGCCAAGAGCCTAGTGGTTTAGTGCACCGACATATAGCACCATGGTACTCCCGGCGACCTGAGTTCAATTCCTTGTTTGGGTCCTTCGCCGACCCTTCCCCTCTCTCTGCTCCTAATACTTTCCTGTCTGTAACATCCACTATCCTATCCTATCCACTATCCTATCCAAAGGTGAAAAAAACCTAAATAATATAATAATAAAAAGGAGGGCTAATAATTCTGACTTCAACTGTATTATATATATATATATATATATATATATATATATATATATATATATATATATATATATATATATATATATATATATATATAATCTTTTTTTATGTTTATATTTTTCTAAATAGCAAAATTTCTGGGAATTACCACCACAAAATCAGTTATTTTAATCGCAAATAATCCCCCCCCCAAAATTTGTGATAAATTGGGCATCTGCTAAATGTAACATAAACTGTAAACTTATCCTTTAATTCTGATTGGACGATTGGAATGTTGATCCAGGAGTATGTCCTACTAGGTGTAATCCCACAAAGCGAACGTTTGTGTGCGCTGACAGTCCTCTATAGGCCAGTGTGGGGAACTGGAGAAGCAGTGTAGAGGTGTTGCAGGGATCACCGTCCCTCTCTCAGTAATGGTTTGTAAGGTGACAGGAAAACGAGAAAATAAGTACCAGATGGCCAACTGTTTCCTTCACAAGGACACCAATCACTGCGCCGCCATTTCTGGATAAAGGTGGCCACGTCCTCTAATTAGAAGAGGCGCTTTTCTCTCCCTGTAGAGAAAATGACTGCTTCCTTTAGTTCACTACAGCTAAAGCTTCAAAAGGTTTATAAGTTCAGAGCAGCAGTGTGTGCACCGCAAGTCAGCTGTTTAAGGAAGAAATGACCCTGACGTGTGACAGAACAGGGCTATTACTTCACTAGAATTGTGTCCTGGGTAGTGAAGTGCAACTGTTCCTGTTTCAGACACACACTTACTGTATGTATGCGTCATCTGCCATAACAAACTTACCAGTCTCACATATTTAGCCAAGTAACACAAAGAAAAAATACTATGCTTATACTGCAGGGCTGTTGAGTGCTTGGTTCTGTGAACAAAACCAGGACAACTTCTTCTCCCCCCTCCCCACCACACCACAGGACAACCTCAAAACGTTATGCAATTGTGAATGCGCCTCACACAGGTGAGTGGGCTTGACAAACCACCTGTAGAAAACACACTCTTTCATCTTTCTGTCATTTTAACTGATACTTGCTCCAGATTTGCACATTTGTGCCAGACTTTTATACTATCACTCAATTTCTCACAAAAAAGAAAAAAAATCCATATTATTGTATATATGTGTTCATATATGGCCATACATGAACACATATATAATTAGATTTAACATACTTGCATATATATATAAACATATTTATAATTTCAGTGGTTGAAAATAAATATAAAAGCTACAATTTTTTAAATGTTTGTTGTATACATGATATACAGTATATTTTCTATATGTAAAATCCGAATATGACTTGTATTATATATATGTAATATGCATATATTTTCATGTATCAGATTTCTATGTGGACACACTCAAACTATGCATGTGTCACATGTCATATATCAAACTCCCCATATAATCTCATATTTAGTGGACCAACACAACAGCCATACCTGCAGCTTCACTGAAAAAATAACTAAGGTTGATTGGTGTTATGAAGCGGACAGGAGACAGAGGTAAGGAAACGTTAGGGTGTTTATTAAATGACAACAAGGAGCACATGAAGGATAGCCAGGAGGATCAGGAATGATGTTGGGGTCTTTTCCTCCGTGGCTGGGTAACAGGAATACACGAGGATGGACAGCACACACCAGATACAGCTGACAGAGGATGACACAGACTTGGAAGGACTGGAAGACAGGACGATTCGGGTGGACCAGGAAGACTAGGAGGAATACAAAGAGAACAGGTAAGTAAAGCGTTTGTTTTAGCTGAGGATGACTACGCTGAGTGGTCGCTCAGTTGTCCGCTTTCGTCGAGACGAGCCCGGACAATGAGCGACTGGAGTGCTGTGCTTTTATCTGGTGCTCGTGAATGTGATGCAGCTGTGTGCTCATTAGAAGTCAGGTGATGGTGATCTTCGTGAGTGGGGATCGTGAGAGCCTGACCAATCCGTGACAGTACCCCCCTCCCCAGGGCCCGCTCCTGAGGGCCGACACCTCCGACGCCGTGGTGGTCTCCCTCTGCCTCTAGGCGCCGGGAACTCAGGGTGGCTCTCATGAAACTCCACCATGAGACTAGGATCGAGAATATCAGCTCTGGGAACCCATGTCCTTTCTTCGGGGCCGTACCCTTCCCAGTCCACCAGGTACTCCAACTGGCCACCACGACGTCGGGAACGCAAGATCTCCTTCACTGCGTAGACGGCTCCTTCTTCTAGGAGCAGTGGAGGAGGGGGTTCCTCTTCGTGGTCAGGCTCTGTGGAGGGAAGAACAGGATCGTGATAGGGTTTCAGGAGTGATACGTGGAATGTAGGGTGAATACGGTAGTGAGAGGGTAATTGTAGTTTGTAGGTGACGGGGTTAACCTGTTCCACGATGGTGAAGGGACCAACAAATCGGGGACTTAACTTGCGAGAGGGCAGTCGCATGCGTATGTCCCGGGTGGATAGCCACACCTTTTGTCCGGGTGTGTATCTGGGTTCTTCAGACCTTCTCCTATCGGCGGTTACCTTGCTTCGACGGACTGCCCTCTGCAGATGTTGATGAGCCTCGTCCCAGACTCTCTCGCTCTCCCGGAACCAGTGATCCACTGCGGGGACATCAGATGGTTCGCCATCCCAGGGAAAGAGCGGTGGTTGGAAGCCCAGGACGCACTGGAATGGCGTGAGTCCGGTGGAGGGTTGCCGCAGTGAATTTTGGGCATATTCTGCCCAGCCCAAATACTGGCTCCAGGAGCTCTGGTGACCACTGCAGAAGGTCCTCAGGAACCGTCCCACCTCCTGAATCTTCCTCTCTGTCTGCCCGTTGGTTTGGGGATGATATCCAGAAGAGAGGCTGACGGCCACACCTAGGAGCTTGAAGAAGGCTTTCCATAGACGTGAGATGAACTGTGGACCTCTGTCCGACACAATATCTTCTGGAATACCAAATGACCTGAAGACTTGATTAAAGATATTGTCGGCTGTTTCAAAGGCTGTGGGAAGACCTTTCAGAGGGATTAGTTTGACAAACTTTGAGAATCTATCTACGATGACTAGAATACAGGTATTACCTTCTGACGAGGGGAGGTCAGTGATAAAGTCCACTCCTAGGTGTGACCAGGGACGGTTCGGAATCGGCAAGGGATGGAGCTTTCCAGCGGGTAGATGACGTGGGCTCTTGGATTGGGCACAGTCCTTACAGCCCTGAACATATTGCCTCACATCCCTTGCCATGTTTGGCCACCAGAATCGTTGGGATACTAGCGAGAGAGTATTGTTGATCCCTGGATGTCCAGTGCCTAGCGAGGTATGTAAGGAGTGGATCAGATCTACCCGGTGTTCAGGTGGTATGAACTGCCGATGAGGAGGGCATCCCGGCGGAGCAGGGGCTTCCGGAGTGGCAACGACTGGAGGAGCGTTCCAGGTGATCGGACAAATGGAGATGTGTTCGGGAAGAATCTTCGTTGGGAGTTCTTCATGATCGTGATGCTCGTGTAAACGAGAGAGAGCGTCTGCTCTTAGATTCTTGGGTCCTGGACGATAGGAAATGGAGAAATCAAAACGTGAGAAGAAAAGTGACCATCTGGCTTGACGTGGACATAGTCTCTTGGCCTCTTTGATATATTGGAGGTTTTTGTGATCTGTGATCACCTGGAACGGATGTTTGGCTCCCTCCAACCAGTGACGCCACTCCTCCAAGGCTAGCTTGATTGCTAGAAGCTCCCTGTCTCCTATGTTGTAATTCTGCTCCGCCGGGCTCAACTTCCGAGAGAAATAGGCACAGGGATGCAGTCGGGGCGGTGTATCATGATGTTGGGATAATACTGCCCCGACGCCGGTGGTGGATGCGTCCACTTCCACCACGAAAGGAAGATTTGGGTCAGGATGAGTCAGGAGTGGGGCCCTTGTGAACTCCTTCTTAAGAAGGCGGAAGGCTGCGGCTGCTTCTTTGGTCCACTCCAGTCCTTTGGGTTTACCCTTGAGGAGATTAGTGAGAGGTGATGTAATCCTGCTGTAGTCCTTGATAAACCGTCTATAAAAGTTAGCAAACCCAAGAAACCTCTGGAGCTCCTTAATGGAAGTGGGTTCTGACCAGGATAGAACAGCCTCAATTTTCTTCCCATCCATACGTATACCGGTTTGGTCAATGATGTATCCCAAGAAATGAATCGACTTCTGGTGGAATGAGCATTTCTCCGCTTTGAGGTAGAGGTGATGTTCTCTCAATGTGTGTAGGACCTCCGCAACGTGTTGGCGATGTTCGGCCTCACTCCGGGAGTAAATGAGGATGTCATCTATGTACACTATTACAAAGTGGTGAAGAAACTCCCGGAGGACTTCATGAATGAAGTTTTGGAATACGGAGGGGGCGTTGACCAGACCGTAAGGCATGACCTCATATTCATAGTGGCCAGTAGGGGTCACGAATGCTGTCTTCCATTGGTCCCCCTCACGTATTCTTATCAGATTATACGCGCTGCGGAGGTCCAATTTAGTGAAGACTTTAGCTTCTCGGAGCTGTTCCAAAGCGGCTGGTACCAGAGGAAGGGGATATCGGTATTTTACTGTACCGTTATTTAGGACCCTGTAGTCGATGCATGGACGCAGCCCTCCGTCCTTCTTGGCCACAAAGAAGAAGCTTGAGGCGGCTGGTGATTTTGAGTGACGTATGTACCCCTGACTCAGAGCCTCCCTTATGTAATCTTCCATTGCCTGATTCTCTGGAAGCGAGAGCGGGTAGATCCTACCTCTTGGCAACTGGGCATCTGGAACTAGGTCGATCGCGCAGTCCCATGGCCGATGCGGCGGTAGCTGGGAAGCTCTCTTGGGGCAGAAGACATCATGAAAGGAGCTGTACTCCTTAGGAATGTGGATAGACTGCTTCTCAGGAGGACTCTCGACCGATGTTGTAAACAAAGAAATGGGGTTCCGACCTTGAAGAGGGAGATTTGGAAAACAGGTAGGTGTACATCCAGATCCCCATTTCTTTATCTCTCCTGTGCCCCAAGAGATGATGGGATCGTGCTTCACCAGCCACGGGCGCCCTAGAATGATGTCCATATTTGCACCCTCCAGAACCAGAAATTGAATCCTCTCTTGATGTAACAACCCCACTTGAAGAAGGATGTCTTCGCATTGTCGATGGATACGGGTCGAAGATCGAGTGCACTGGGTTATCGGTTGTATCTGGTATATATGCGAGGACGCCTCAGTACGTAGGTGGAGTTGACGACAGAGGGATTGGGAGATGAAGTTCCCTGCTGACCCGGAGTCGATGAGGGCTGTGACAAGGAGAGAAATAGAGGCAGTAGTTATTTGTACGGTGGTAGTAAGTGGTTTACATTGTTCAATATTCGTACTGAATACACTCACTGAAGTCCGAATGGGACGAAGGGGACACTCCATACGGGTGTGTCCACTGACACCGCAGTATAGACACAGACCCCGGGTCAGCCTCCTCTGTCGTTCCGCTGATGTCAGTCTTCCAGACTCTATTATCATGGGTTCTGGTTCTGGAGAGGCTGTTGACTCAGGCGATTGGAGGAGTGCAGACGAGGGGGTGATGGTGTCCTGTTGATAGGAACGGAGACGATCGGAACATCGGAGAGAATGTTGGATGAATCTCTCCAGACCCATAGTATCATCTAATGTGGCCAGCTGGATTCGGAGAGTGGGTTCCAAGCCGAGCCGGTACGTGGTCAACAACGATCTCTCATTCCATCCACTTGCAGCTGCTAGAGTGCGAAACCGGAGAGCATATTCCTGTGTAGATAGAGTACCTTGCTTTAGATGATACAGCTGCTCTCCAGCGGCTACTTCCCCATCAGAACGTCCAAACACCTCTTTGAAATACTCCGTGAAGGTAGTGATGGAATTCATGACCGGCCCGGCTTGGTTCCAGATCGTCTCAGCCCATTTAAGTGCAGGCCCAGAGAGTAGTGATACGATGTAGGCGATCTTTGACTTATCTGTGGGATATAGAGAAGGTTGCATTTCGAATATGAGGGAACATTGTAACAGAAAACCATTGCACTCCCCCGCTCCGCCTGAGTAGGGCGCTGGTCGGGCCATGGGACTGGAAGGAAGGGCCGAAGAAGAAACTGTGGAGGCGGAAGTGCTCGGTGCTGGTGGTGCGTTGGAAAGTGGAGCTGGTGGCTGTAGAATCCGCTTCAACTGGTCCACCAGCTCTTGAAAGTGATCGGGGGTGCTCATGTTGTCGTCGTTATTGGTCCGGGCTTCTGTTATGAAGCGGACAGGAGACAGAGGTAAGGAAACGTTAGGGTGTTTATTAAATGACAACAAGGAGCACATGAAGGATAGCCAGGAGGATCAGG
This sequence comes from Danio aesculapii, assembly GCF_903798145.1. Lineage (NCBI taxonomy): Eukaryota > Metazoa > Chordata > Actinopteri > Cypriniformes > Danionidae > Danio > Danio aesculapii. The sequence continues at coordinate 44,303,106 of NC_079457.1, forward strand.
AATGATGTTGGGGTCTTTTCCTCCGTGGCTGGGTAACAGGAATACACGAGGATGGACAGCACACACCAGATACAGCTGACAGAGGATGACACAGACTTGGAAGGACTGGAAGACAGGACGATTCGGGTGGACCAGGAAGACTAGGAGGAATACAAAGAGAACAGGTAAGTAAAGCGTTTGTTTTAGCTGAGGATGACTACGCTGAGTGGTCGCTCAGTTGTCCGCTTTCGTCGAGACGAGCCCGGACAATGAGCGACTGGAGTGCTGTGCTTTTATCTGGTGCTCGTGAATGTGATGCAGCTGTGTGCTCATTAGAAGTCAGGTGATGGTGATCTTCGTGAGTGGGGATCGTGAGAGCCTGACCAATCCGTGACAATTGGCTGATGAACACTAAGGTGTGCCGATTTGTTCAGATAAATACACAGCTAAAGTAGTTCCAGCAAGTTTTGAGCACATTACAGTTCCATATGGCTACACTGATTTGTTATTTATGAGATGTGTAAGAAACTAGACACCTCAGCAGTTTAAATACAAAAACCTGGCAAATGTCTGAAATGCAACATAGGAACAGTGCCTTTAGCTATTAATTAATCCAGTTAATCCATAAAAAAAAAAAAAAAAAAAAAACATTTGTTCCAGAAATCTTCAATCAAGAGTGTCGGCCCTTTTCTGTTGATGTCAGTTTGACGCTTCAGCCACAATATTCTAAACCATTCCCCTCTTACTGTTAGTTTACTAGATGCCCAAACTCAGTCCTGAAGGGCCGGTGCCCTGCATAGTTTAGCTCCAACTTCCTTCAACACACCTGTCTAGAGGTTTCTAGTATACCTAAACTGTAAAAAAATTATTCCGTTATTTTACTTTTTTTTTTTTTCAGGCAGCTAGGGTGCCAAAAAAAAAAAAAAAAAAAAAACGAAAATAACAGATGTTAAATTACAGAAATTTACTGTAAAGTTATGGATGTTAAATTACAGAAATTTCTCAGAAGATAAAAGATGTTAAATTACAGAAATTTATCATAAAAAAACGGACATTAAATTACAGAAATTTACTGTAAAATAATGGATGTTAAATTACAGAAATTTACATAAAATAACAGACGTTAAATTATTGAATTTACCATTAAAAACAGACATTAAATTACAGAAACTTATCATAAAAATAACATGTTAAATTACTGAATTTAACATAAAATCACGGAAATTTACCGTAAAATAATGGACATTAAATTACAGAAATTTCCCAGAAGATAAAAGATGTGAAATTACAGAAATTTATTGTAAAATAACGGACGTTAAATTATATATATTTACTGTAAAATAATGGACGTTAAATTACAGAAATTTATGTAAAATAACATGTTAAATAACTGAATTTACCATAAAATAACAGACATTATATTACAGAAGTTTTTCGTAAAAAAACGGATGTTAAATTACAGAGATTTACTGTAAAATAATGAAGGTTAAATTATAGAAATTTTGCGTAAAAAAACTGACATTATATTACAGAAAATTCCCAGAAAATAAAAGATGTTAAATTACAGAAATTTATCGGAAAATATTAACATTAAATTACAGAAATTTACCATAATTCAAAAATTTGTTTTTTGCTGTAATTTTACAGTAGATTTCCTGTATTTTCTTGATATAATATTTAATATGGAAATGTACATAAATATTGTGGCTTGCCATATCAGTAAAAATATTGAGTTTAAGTAAAAAATTGCTTGTCATATTTTAAGAAAACTTCACACAGAAAGGTCAACTGACCAAGCCGAGGCTGAAATCAGCAACTTTCTTGCTGTGAGGCAATTGTGCTACCCACTTCTCCACTGCAACGCCCAGAAGATAGAATATAATAATAATAATAATAATAATAATAATAATAATAATAATAATAATAATAATAATAATAAGTAGGATAACAGTATGTTGGCTTTCTCAAAAATGACGTCACGTGATTCTGACACTAAGATGTTCTTGAGGAGTTTGGCTAGCTGTTATTCACAGAAGGTTCTATCTCTCTCTCTCTCATGCACATTGATGTCAGACCCAGGAACTCAACTGGCCCCTCATTCAACATCTGCTTCAACTCAGAACACATGCCTTCACTGACTAACTCCCACCAGGCCCACAGTGATGATGGCGTCTTATTAAACTGACAGTTATTATTAAATTCTCATGAATTAGCCTTAAAGGGGACCTATTAAGCCAAAATCACTTTTATAAGGGGTTTAAACACAGTTGTGGGGTAACAGTCTGTAAATATATCCAGCTACCAGCTGCTAACTACAAATTTACAATATTTTTTTAATCACTCATGATAAAAACTGCAGTCTGCAAAAACATTTTGAGTGACATCCTCGCTTTGTACATGTCATCAGAGGGGGAAAACCTCATTCATTAGTGACGATCTTAGTACGATATTAGTTAGTCTTGTTTTTGAATCTGCCACTATGCTGACACAGTCATTTGTAGCTCCACCTTCTTTTAAAAAGAGCACAATCTCATTTGAATTTAAAGCGACAGTCACTAAAACAGCACAATTTGGATCAAAGCCTAAAAGGGGTCGTGATAAAACATTATTTGTGAGGTATTTTGAGCTGAAATGTCACATACACACTCTAAGGACATCAGAGACTTATTTTACATCTTGTAAAAGGTGTTTATCTTGTTTTATCTTGTTTAACTAGAACTGACTGGAACATATAAGAAAAAGGACCCCCACCCTTGAGTTGAAAACAACACCACCGCTTAAAAATATGCAAGGAAACTGACATTTCATATTTCTGCCCCTAATATGCCTACAGTTGGTTCCAATTGATAATGTTCCCTGCTTTTGACCACTGGGTGGCACTTTAATCCTAGACTTTGTCAGCAAAAATATCAACACGCAATTTCCAGCTTGGCCAGCTGTATGGTTGCAATACACCAACCGTCTAAGAAAAACGTGTAGTCTAGCTATTCATATTGAACAAAACCACATTTAGTTGTATGCACATTGCGAGGATTTCATTTTTAATATTTTAGTTGCCAATTCGAAATAAATGTTTTCACAGGTACTGTCAGTGTTGGGCAGTAGCGTCGCTACAAGTAGTGACGCTACTAGCTTAACTACATTTCTCAGTAGCGAGGTGGTAGCGTCGCTACTTTCTAAATCAAATAGCTTTTCAATAGTGAAACTATTTTATTAGTCAAGTAGCGCAGTAGCATCCACACAAGCTACATTTACCAATCGCGGCACCGACATTCACAAAGCTGCGAGGCTGGTGTCTAGCTGAGGAAAGTAAATCCATATGATGGCGAGCATGATGATTTCTTCTTCTTCCTGTATTACGGTGGTTGACAACAAACTTTTTGGTGCGTTACTTCCACCTCTGGTCGGTGACGTCGACAACCAAATTAGGCTAACACGAGAAACTTGCTTGATGGAAAGATGACTGAGGGAGAGGAGTTATTTCTGAAGTAGGATTTTTCATGAGCATACCTCGAGAAGTACAACATGTTAAGATGCAATAACTTAATTTCTGATGCTGTGCTCAAAAATACTTTAGTAATTTATTGTAAGTACTTCTATAAATTACTGCATTATGTAGTGTAATTTATTAATAAAGAGTTGTAAATATATATATATGAAAAATCCTGCTTAAACTAGCCTAGGCTGGTTGGCTGGTTTTAGCTGGTTGACCAGCCTGGTTTGAGAGGGGTTTTGGCCATTTCAAGGCTGGTTTCCAGCCCTTTTTCAACCTGGTCTTAGCTTGTCAGGCTGGAAAATGACCAGCTAAAACCAGCTTGACCAGCTGGACATGGCTGGTTTTGGCTAGGCTGGTCAAGCTGGTTTTAGCTGGTCACTCCCAGCCTGACCAACTAGGACCAGGCTGAAAATGGCTGGAAACCAGCCTGGAAATAGCCAAAACCCCTCTAAAACCAAGCTGGTTTAAGCTGTTTTTTTCAGTAGGGTGTGTGTGTATATATATATATATATATATATATATATATATATATATATATATATATATATATATATATATATATATATATATATATATATATATATATATATACAGTATATATATAATATGCATAATGTTTATGTCAAAATATTTCCCTTTACTATAAATTACTATAGTATTTTAAATGTGTAACACCTGCTTTTATTTGATTTTTTGTTTTAGCTGTTATATACTATAATGTGTTTGTTTAGTACAACATATTATTTACAGTAAATAATTGAACTGAATTATGCCTCATATGTTTAATTGACAGTTTTATTGACCTCTAAGATATGGATTTAAGGATTCCATATTGGATTTAAGTTGCTTCGATTTATTTAAAGATAAAAATTGCAAAAATAGCTTAAATGTAGCTAAGCTACTTTTGCCATGAAGCTTTTAGCTTAGCTTGCTACATTTCCCAGGGGGTAGCTTTTAGTGTAGTTAAGCTACATTTAGGTAGAGTAGCTAATAGCTTAGCTCACTACATTTTTCAAGTAGCTTGCCCAACACTGGGTACTGTAATGTCTTGTGTTCAGTTGAATTATAATTTTATTTGCTCGTTTGGTTTCCTCAGTAGTAAATATGCTTTTCCATGCATGTTTTAGAAAAGGTAATGGCGTTTTTATGCTTTTGAAAGGCACTTCAGGAGAAGGAGACTCTGTTTATCAGGACATATTTCTCTAATTCATTTATAAGTATTAGATTTCATCAACTGGAACCCTATTTATCCACTATCAATCCACCACATTGATAATGTACATCTGGAAACAGGTTTGACCTAAGAGGGTCAGCCAGTAAAGTAGATGTCTCTTTAGTGCTTCTGTCTCGAGTTACAAACCATCTCTTCCTGTCTGGACTCTGTCAGCTGAAGTCCTGTGGTGTTTAACAAGAACACTGAGACGAATGAGTCCAATGAAAACTTGACATGCATACTCTTTTACTTTGCTTGACATTCATTATGAAACATGGCATACGCTTTATTTGTAAACAACAATTCCTATTCATCAGTAAGGTGAGAACCAGACTTGTTTTAAACTTATTTTGGTGAAGAACCATTTTGTTGACATTGATTAAAATTAATGGTGGGCCGTTATCGGCGTTTACGTGCCGCGTTAACGTGAGACTCTTATCGCGTGATTAAAAAAATATCACCGTTAATCTATTCTCAAAGTTAGGTTAGGTGCTGAATCTATTCAACGCAAGCTATGATGACTTTCACCTTGACTTTTTAGTGCCGATGTATACCTGATCGCTGAGCCGTCTGACAAAAAAGTGCCCTTCTGAATCAAATCAGCAGGATGCCCTTCTGGATCTTTCACTTACTTCGAAGACACTACTGACTACGCTTACATGGACATCAATAATCTAGTTATTTGCCTTAATAGACAATAATATAATTAAGGTGTTTATGTGAAGTGCTTTCATGTAAGAGTTTCATGTAATTTTGGGTGACTTTAACTGCAGTTCGGCCGTACACTTTCACTGTACATTTCATTCATGCCCCTCTGCATTTTCGGAATGTGTGTGTGTGTGTGTGGTCCTTTACTGACTGTAGATCTTGTCGGAAAATATGGTGAAAAGTCCTACATGACGGTAATAGTTTGATCGCAGTGTTTACTTCAATAATGTCACTAGTATATGCATACTCCACATGTCTTAATTTTATTTCTGTTTAGTTCAGTTACGACTTTAGTGGGATTACGGTCATCAAAAATCGCTGTTTGGAGCTTATGTAGGCCTACAGTTCACAATTCATGTTTAACTGAATAAACAGTTAGTAAACACAAGTACATCTTATTGAACATCATTTATTTTCATCACCGATTATCATAGTAGAGCAGTTTCTCAAGCAGTTTGTGATGCATTTTGGAAACAGGAGATGAGCCCCTAGTCTAATGTGCCACCTGGCTTGAGAAACCCGCTCTCAAAGACTTATAATTAGCCATTTTTTGGGTAGCACACATATTCTGAATGCCTTCGGCAGAATTCAAATTAACCATTTTAATCTGAATTAATCTAGATTAATTCCAAGATTACAGTGAGATTAATCTAGATTTAAAAAATTTATCTATGCCCACCTATAATTAAAATATTATAATTTTTTTTAATTCCTAAACTCCAGGGTTCTTCCAATGAGTAATTCAATGAGGGTTAAATAAATAAATCGAAAAGTGTACAATCCAAGTAGTAATAGAAGATGTTATCCATTTTTTGAAGTAAAGTAAAATGTTTGCTCATTTACTTTAAATATAGTCAACGCATATTTTTTTACAGTGTGCAAGTTCACAAAACACCCACTACAAATCACTACACTGTAAAAAATGCAGCGTTCCACACAATTCCTTCATGTTGTCCCAACACAAATCGATTAAGTTGGATTTAACATAAAGCAATTAAGTTGTCGCCAATAGCCTAGTGGTTAGTTCGTCGACATATAGCACCCAGGTGCTCAAGGCGACCCGAGTTTGATTCCCAGCTCGAGGTCCTTTGCCAATCCTTCCCCTCTCTCTGCTCCCCATACTTTCCTGTCTGTTAATCTCCACTGTCCTGTCAATAAAGGTGAAAACCCCTAAAAAATAATTATAAAAAAACAATTAAGTTGTCCTTAAAAAAACGTAAGAATTTCAGTTGATTCAGCTCATTTTAAATAAGTAGTTTGAAGAAGCAGCAAAAATCTGACACAATCCAGCCTGATCTCACGAGGAAACGTAACTATTTTACGTTTTGTCAGTTTAGTGGCTAATTCGTACGAATTCAAACGAGTATTAAAAAGTACGATTTTAAAAAGGAGGCGTGGCACTAACCCCACCCCTAACCCCAACAGTCATTGGGGGATGAGCAAATCATACTAAATTGTACGAATTAGATTGTACGAATTCATACGAATTAGCCACTAAATCAAAAACTTACAAATTGCCGTGAGACTGCGCACAATCACATTACTTTACATAACTGAAAGCCACACACACACATTTTGTTTTCCTATCTAAGTGAGGATATTACATGTCTATGGCCTACATCTACCCCTAAACCAGCCCAGTCATTAATATAAACATGTTCTGACTTATTTATAAGCACTCTTACCTATTGAGGAGGACCAGTGAAATGTCCTCATTAGTGCGTCGTTTTCATATTTCGTTATATAAATAAGGGCAATTGAGCCCTCACAAGTAGCTAAACCTGTACACACACGCAGATCAGATCAGAAAGAGACGGGAATACGGTAAATTAGCAGATCTTTTGGTTGTTGCGCTTTCCACATTAATCAATTCACAAGTTCATAAGTTCATTAGTTCAGTTCAGTCTTAGCACTCATTGACAGAGGACTTGTGTCTCACTCAAAACACACGTGCTGTGTATAATATTTGTAACTGAGATCAGCTCCCCACAGATAAAAACAACGAAAACACACAGCAGCATCAGAAGCACCTTAAACGAACATAATGCAGTGTTGTGGTTCTCAATCAGGGGGTCTTCAACTTCAATTTCAAATCTGCAAGATGAAATGCAGTGTTGGGGTAATGCATTACAAGCAATGCGAGTTATATAATAATATTACTTATCTAAGTAATGAGTAAAGTAACACGTTAATTAAAAAAAATTAAGTAATGTCTGATATTTATATCTATTATTTTCTAGAAATAATGGGTGACATGCAAATGTAATATTTCAATAAAGCGCAAGCTGTGTTTAAAAAATGAAGTTGTCCTCTAAAGCCTGGGCTAATGATAATACTAAAAAATGTAAATAAGACATACAATTTACATACAGCATTTACATTAATATATTTTGTATGTACTCTATTTAAATTTCATTTTACTTCTTTATTATACAAAGTTTAACCTAATATTTTTAGTCAGTTTGACTGAGGTAAGTTGGGTAATATGAGTAATATAAAAGTTACAGTAACACTTTAGTTTAGGTCACAATACACAGCATTAACAAACCATTTACTAACACTACTAGCTCAATAAACTACTAATGAGCTGTTTATTAATAGTTAGTAAGGTAGAAGTTGGGTTTAAGCTTTGGGTAGGGACTTAGATTAGGGACGCAGAATAAGATCATACTTTATAACTACTAATGAACAGTTAATATCTTAATAATAGGCAGGTAATAAACCAGTAGTTGATAACATGAATTGTGTCCTAAACTAAAGTGTTACCAAAGTTCTTTTGATTCAAAAACAAAAATTAGGCAGCAATATTATTTTAGTGTGGATTTGAGAAGCACCAATAACCCTTACAGTAAAATCAAGGTGAAAAAATTTACATCGCAAATGTAATTATGCTAAATTTGATTCCATGTGGCTTACCAGTTCAGACATTTCTGTTCTAAAATGATTCTTATTTCGACACAGAGCCATAAGAATTAGCAAACAATTGCATTCTCTGATTATAGCCAAGTAATTTCTATTTACAGTTTTACTTAAGTTGTTTTATTTGCTATAGTCTATAACGTTTTACATGAGAATAGTGTACTTTTACACAGATATAGTTTGCTGTATTAAAGAGTGATTTTCCATTAATGTCAATAAAGCCACTTAATTGTAAATACTAGTATATAAGTATTTATTTATTATATTTATTTCTGATTTGTACAGTTAAAATGTCAACACAAGCATGCATTGCACATACACAATCTATATATAGAGAGAGATCTATATATACAGTTAAAGTCAGAATAATTATCCCCCCTGAATTATTAGCCCCCCTGTTTATTTTTTCCCCCAATTTCTGTTTAATGGAGAAGATTCCTTCAACACATTTCTAAACATAATAGTTTCAGTTACTCATTTCTAATCACTGATTTATTTTATCTTTGCCATAATGACAGTCAATAATATTTGACTAGATAATCTATTCAGCTTAAAGTGACATTTAAAGGTTTAACTAGGTTAACTAGGCAGGTTAGGGTAATTAGGTAAGTTATTTTATAATGATGGTTTGTTCTGGAGACTATCGAAAAAATATATAGCTTAAAGGGGCTAATAATATTGACCTTAAAATGGTGTTTAAAAATTAAAAACTGCTTTTATTCTAGTCGAAATAAAACAAATAAGACTTTCTCCAGAAGAAAAAATATTATCAGACATACTGTGGAAATTTCTTTCCTCTGTTAAACAAAATTTAGGAAATATTTAAAAAAGAAAAAAAAGTCAAAGGGGGGGGGGCTAATAATTCTGACTTCAACTGTATATATAGACTTGTGTGTTTGCACACACTTAGCAAATAAAATTCATTCTGACTCTGATTCTGATATTGAATCCAAAGCGCTGTACCTTCCTGTGATGAAGAACAGTAAAATTCAAAATAAGAAGAGACACACCTTGAAAGAGGAGTACATGAATCTGCACAGTTTGGCCAATCACGAGTAACATGATTTACATGAGGATCACACAGCCAAATTAACTCATCATCATCATCATCATCATCAACAACAACAGACATTTAACGGCAATGATGACGTCTTCCTGCCTTATGCTAAAAACAGGACAGAAGATCTCAAGGTCGTCTGGAAGATCTACAGGAATAATGGCGTTGTGAGATTTTCAGGCGGATCTACATAAGGCCCGCTGGTTCTTGCGGGAGAGATGCCACTGAATCATTCATGAGAATATCACATTCCCTATCTGACCAAACACTGGACACCCTCAGGACAGAAACAACACGTCTGCCGCTCATCAGCAGCTTACATAAGGCTTCCTCGGCAACTCAATGGCCAGAAGATGGCGCCGCAACACTTCAAGAGGAAGAACCGACACTAAACTATGGCACCAGGCAACGCATCTCTCCAAATACACACACAGCTTCAAAGCAGATTTAAGAAATGATCAATAATAAAGGGTACATTCTGGAAGTGAAAAAGAGATTTACTGTACTGTATGTGCTGCTTTGTAAAGTTCTCTATGTGGATGATCTGTTACATAGTCTGCTAAGTTCACTTTTGCATTGACTTTCAAAAAAAGTTGGGTTTATTTCTAAATCATGTAGCCAAGATTTGTGATGAATTGTTGTGTTTTATGTTTCTTTCTTGGTTAAGATGCGTTCCATCAAATTTATATGGTAAACACACTACGGAAATACTACTGAAGGCAAAATTATTAGCCCTCCTGGGAAATTGTAATTCTTTTTCAAATATTTTCAATAGCAAGAAAGAGAATATTTCCTATAACATTTTGTTCTTCTAGAGAAAGTCTTGTTTCTTGTACACAGAAAAAAAATATTCAAAGATGATTCCTTGGATTTACTAAATTTTTTTACGTTAAGTGGTTGTAAACAATTTATTTGGACTGAATTTAAACAAACAAATTAAGTTGAAAATTATTCGCCTCACAGTAAGAAGGACGCTGGTTCGAGCCTTGGCTGAGTCAGTTGACGTTTCTGTGTGGAGTTGGCATGTTCTCCCTGCATACGGGTGGGTTTCCTCCAGGTGCTCCGGTTTCCCTCACAGTTCAAAAACATGTGCTACAGGTGAATTGGGTAGGCTAAATTGTCTGTAGTGTGTATGTGTTTCCCAGTGATGGGTTGTAGCTGGAAGGGCATCCGCTGTGTAAAACAAATGCTGGATGAGTTGGTGGTTTAATCTGCTGTAGCGACCCTGGGTTAATAAAGGTCTAAGCCAAAAATAAAATGAATGAATGTTTAAACTGAACACAAATAAATAGTTTGCAACAGTTATGCACGCAACACTATTTTCAGTGTAGTTTGGCTGGAATAAAAGCAGTTAAATTGTTTTTAACCCCTTCAAATTTTTTTTGCTACTGAATCAATTGTCCAATGACTTGTCTAATTTACTTAACTTGCCTAGTTAACCTAATTACCCTAGTTAAGCCTTAAAATCGCACTTTAAGATAAATACTACTGTAGTACCTTGTAAATTAACTAATAAAATATGATGTACTACGGCAAAGACACAAGGAATCGGCTATTAAAAATGAGTTACCACAACTATATGTTTTCAAATAAAGGTCTAGAAAGAAAAGTTCTTTCTATTAAACAGCACTTATTTTAAAAATATATATTTGCACTAATATTGGAAAAAGGAAAAAAAAATCCAATTTCAACTGTAAATAAGACTTGATGTGCTTATTCCGTATGCATTCGGATGAAGTTTTTATCCACATTTATGCAAAAAAAATTATTTACAACAATATACACAATCATGCAAGCAAGATTTTCGATTGTGTATTGTTTGTGTTCCGTGTGTTTATACAGTAACTGTATACACACCACTAGAGTAAGAATACTCTATAGCAGGGGTGTCCAAACTACGGCCCGCGGGCCATCTGCGGCCCGCAATCAGTTTTGTGGTGGCCCGCGAGGCTTTTTATAAATATTAATATAATCTGGCCCGCTATACAAAAATGAATGTAATTCAATAAATAACCCCCCGGTGTCGCTATGACATGCCTTCAATTAGGCAGCAGTTCCTGTGTGAAGTAAAATGAACCGAACAAACTGAAGGAAACATAATTGATAATCACGTTTTGGGAAGCCATCGCGCAACCAAGAAAAAGGAAAATCAACAGTGAGTGCAGGAAATTTCAGTCACGTTGGGGCAAAGAATATTTCTTCACAGAGGTCAGCAGAATATGTGTCTGTTTCATTTGCCAGGAATCAGTTGCAGTAATGAAGGAATATAATATTAAAAGACATTATGAAACAAAACATCAAGCCTTCAGCTCTTACACTGGCGCCGAACAAGATCTAAAAGTAAAACAACTAGCAGCTGCCCTATCTGCTCAACAACAGCAGTTTTTTCATGCTAATAAAGTGCAACAAAATTCTTCGCTGGCAAGTTATGAGGTAGCTCAGCTAATCGCACAGCACAGGAAACGCTTCACTGAAGGAAAATTTATAAAGGATGAGTGTTGCAACTGTAATTTGCCCAGAGAAGATTTAAGATTTTAAAAACGTAAGTCTTTTTTAGAAACGCAGTTGGACGACGAATCAAAATAATTCCATAATACACACACACACACACACACACACACACACACATATATATATATATATGCGTGTCTGTGTGATGTATGTAAAATTTGGCCCGGGACAACGTTTTTTTTTTTGCATCTGGCCCTCGGCCCAAAAAGTTTGGACACCCCTGCTCTATAGAGTGGTGTGAAAAAGTGTTTGCCTCCTTACTAATTTCTTAATTACATTGTTTCAGATAATCAAACCAAGTTAAATATTAGGCAAAAATAACACAAGTAAACACATCAGGCAGTTTTTAAACAAACATGCTAAAGAGGGTAAAGTAAAAAAAGGTAATCAGTAAGGGGCAAACACTTTTTCACATCAATGTATATGACCCTGCACTGTAACAAACCGTTGCTTCAACTTAGAAAAGTAAGTGTTGCCTTAATTTAAAATGTTTAAAATGTTTTCTTCACTTAAAACAGTGACGTTGTCTTAACTTAGGTTAATGTTGACAGGACTTGACAATAGTTTAGTTAACTTAAATAAGTTGTTGTAATTAAGAATGATGTTGATAAGACTTTATAATTTAAGTGTAATGGACATGGTTTCAGTTTAGTGAACAAATATTAAAGTTGACTCTCTCATTCACATTACAGCCCATTTTGTTTATTCACTTCACCACATGTCTTTTGGGGGAAAGCCACGTGAACACAGGGAGAACATGCAAACTCCACACGGAAATGCCAACCGGCCCACCCCACCCTGGACTCAAACCAGTTGCCTTCTTGCTGTGAGGCAACAGTGGTAACCAATGAACCAAAGCAGACCATGTTCATTTTAAACCAAAAACAAGTTTCTGATGCAAATACAAATTTCACCAAAGACGCAGCTATCTGAGAGAAAAACTTTAGTCAAACACACCACATTAGAATGAGAAAATGGCAGGCAGTGTTGCCAGATACACTTGAATGTTTCCAGCGCAAACTGTCCAAAACCCCTCAAACACAAAAAAGTAATAAATTTTATACATATAATTACAAAACGTATATAAATATAATTTAAAAGTAACATATTTGTACTATTTAAAGCTCAGATGTTTGAATTAGGCAAGTTAACTAATATATGTGAATTCAGCGGACTCTAAGTAAAACTTTTATATATAGGTTGTCAACACATTCAGTCCAGTTAACATAACTCAAAATTTCAAGTTCAAGTCAAACGTGTCAATTTATTTCAATTTTTATTTTTATCTGATGTTGAATAATTAAGTTGGATAAATAAGTTTTCCACTGACGTATGGTTTGATAGGATGGGACAATATTTGGATGAGATACAGTAATATGAATATCTGGAATTGAAGGGTTCCAAAAAAAATCTAAATAATGATAAAAATCAACTTTATTGATGTACAAATGAAAACTTTTTTTGTTTGTGTGTTTTTTATTGAGTTCTGATATAGTTTACTATAGGAAATGTATAAAATATCTCCATGGAACATGATCTGCTAAATTTTTTGGCCTAAAATATACCTTTGCAACATAAGACATGCAAGAGGTCCAGATATATCCAACATTTAAAATATTGCTGGATTATAATACGGTTGCATTTTGTAACTTAATAAGGATATGTTGTTTTGAGTAAAGTTGGACATAAACAACATTCTTTCAGTCATTCATTTTCCTTCGGCTTAGTCTCTTTATTCATCAGAGCTCGCCACAGCGGAATGAACTACCAACTTATCCAGCATATGTTTTACAAAGCGGATGCCTCTTCAGCTGCAACCCAGTACTTGGAAATATTCATACACACTCATACACTATGGCCAATTTAGTTTATTAAATTCACCTATACTGCATTTGTTTGGACTGTGGGGGAAACCGGAGCACCCAGGAGGAAACCCATGCCAACATGGGGAGAACATGCAAACTCCACACAGAAATGCCAGCTGGCCCAGCCAAGCCTCATAAACAACATATAAACATAAAATATATAAAGCAGTTGTAATTACTTACAATTGAGCTGTTCATTTGTTGTGATGATAACGAATGGGAAAATGAGGAAACGAAGACTAATATGAAGACTGTGTGAATTTTTAAAGATCTTGGTAAAATGACAGTGCTTATTGGTGAATAAAATGATTAAATGATGCATATAAATGACAAATAAATAATACCAGGAGGCCCTCAATTGTCCAGCGATACTGTGTGCTGAATAAAGCCAGTAATTGAGAACTGATGATCAATTGGACATGTGACATCTTGTCTATTAAAATTAGGCTGATCGATATCAGCAGCATGCGGAATGAAAAATGGACAGCTAAAACACCTGACAATGTCTATCAATGAGAAAAGAGTTTACTGTGGCCTACAGCCTACAGTAAACCCCCAACACACACACATACAAACTGTCAACAGTGCTGTCCAGATGAGTGTTTGTGGCTGTTTCCTGTCAATCTAAACGGCTCAGACTGCAGCGCTCCAGAACTCTCAGCCTTAACAATATATACTGTATGAGATTCAACAGAACGACTGGGGAAGGAATCCACAGCAGGCACACACACACACAGTATAGCTATCTTAATAGGGACAAGCTATCTTTTCATAAACATTATGATTTTTATACAGTATTTTGTAATATTTTGTATTTGTATGATTGGTTTAAATATACAGGATTTCTAGGAGTTGAGTGCAGCAATCTTTATCATCTAGAAACAAGTCTGAGCGAATAAAAAAGCTGCATTATTTACAGTGATGACGTGATTTACTGCCTGCACACCTGTCTGTTATTTGACTTAAATGCTGGATTATTAAAAGCATGCATAGCTTCATCCCTGGATGTTGACAAACATGCAGGTAAGCCAGCCTGATCTCACGAGAAAGCGTAAGTATTTTACGTTTTGTCAGTTTAGTGGCTAATTCATACGAATTCGAACGAGTTCATTTGTACGAAATTGTAAGATTTTAAAAAGGAGGCGTGGCACCTAACCCCACCCCTAAACCCAACCGTCCTTGGGGGATGAGCAAATCGTACGAATTAGATCGTACGAATTCATACGAATTAGCCACTAAATCAAAAAATTACGAATTGCCGTGAGATTGTGTTGGGTAAGCTTATATTCTTGTTTTATTTTTATTGGCAGTGAAAACCTTCAGATTTTCTGTCATTTTGGTCATAAAGTTAAGAGCAACATCATTCAAAACAATAATTGTTTTTTTTTTTCATTTGTGGATACTCACAAATACAACAAAATCTTGCTTTTGTAGAATAGAAAGCTTTCCAACCCAGGCTCATTCTGAAAACGTACGGCTATATACATATTTCTGGAGACCGCCAAATATGTCCCAGGACGTACATTTTTTTGCAGTTTTTGTTTTCGCGAATCCACCAGAGGCCGCTGTGTATGCTTTCTGAGAGCTCAAATTTCTCTCGCGAGTGCCATTTGCACCTGCTGTTCTCGTGTAAATCCACCAGAGGCCGCTGTCGACTGACTGTTTGACTGACTGACTGAATGACTGACAGACCAACACAATCTCACGGCAATTCGTAACTTTTTGATTTAGTGGCTAATTCGAATGAATTCGTACGATCTAATTCGTACATTTTCGTACGATTTGCTCATCCCCCATTGACGGTTGGGTTTAGGGGTGGGGTTAGGTGCCACGCCTCCTTTTTAAAATCGTATCATTTTGTACGAATGAACTCGTACGAATTCGTACGAATTAGCCACTAAACTGACAAAACGTAAAATACTTACGTTTTCTCGTGAGATCAGGCTGGACTGACTGACTCACTGACAGATTACCTGTGCCACCCTCCTCCTTCCCTAAACCCAGCCAATAATACTTTAAAAAGCCTAGATTGACCCACCCACCCTCTTCCCTAAACCCAACACACAATTTTTAAAAAGCTCACTTGATTTTTTACCACATTTTTAGATTCTACCACATTCTCACCATGTTACTTGTTTATTTTTTGGATTCTGTTTTTGTCTTACCCGCTTTCTTGAACCGTTCTTCACTGGACTCAAACCACGTCATCATGGTCAACTCCTCTCTGCATCTCAAGTCCACGGACATACATGGCGAGATAACCGGACAAACTGATAACAGCGGGAAAGCCGTCCATACGGAGGTAAGTGGTCAGGAACGGCGTCATACCGCTCCGTAAGGTTCGATTTAAAGATGAAATCCAGCCATACGTACTTCTGGCGATCTCCAGAAACGTATATAGGGCTACGATTTCAGAATGAGCCTATGTTGAAACTTTCACTTAATCCTCTGTCGTCTCTGTCTGCTGATCCTTATGTGGAAAAGCATCATCAAAATAATGAATGACTCTCAGAACAAAGTCTGCATACATGTCCTACTTATATGACTTATATGATTTCTTATATGCTTTGCTGACAGGCAATATTGATGCGTCACATTGATCCCTCGTATGAAACAATCTGCATTTTATCATTTTCACCCTACCCCTGAACCCAACCCTCACAAGAAACAATGTGTATTTTTTTTACATTTTCACCCTACCCTTGAACCCAACCCTCATAGGAAACAATCTGCATTTTTACATTTGCACCCTACCCCAAAACCATCCCTAAACCCAACCCTCACAAGAAACGGAAAAAAAACCCCTCATAAATGGGGACTTGGGAAATGTCCTCATAATTCACCATCTCCCTGTAATACCTATGTTGTACCCATGTTGTATCCTGATATGTCACAAACACACACATGCACTCACTGTGCTCTGTCGACATCCCACTTCATCCCAGAGACCCATAACCTTTTCCATCAGGGAAGTTATATGTACATTTACTCATTCGAAGTTGAAACTTTGATCAAAGCCGCTTTCAAATGAGGAACATCACAAGCAAGCCGGAACAAGAGAGAGTAAAAAAACTGCAGTATGGCATACAGATCATAATCACCTACTGAAACTTAGCTTCAAGAGTGCAAACATGCTAAAGAAACAATTCTAAAGGATTGGAATGGAAATATGAGACCTTTGTTTTGATTTCACTTCATAGTAAGGTACAACACTTGCCATTAACTAACCTTATGTTAACTGTGTCTTTTGTGATTCACCTTTATTTCCATAGCGCTTTTTACAATGTAGATCCTTCAAAGCAGCTTGGATGAAGTTCTAGTCAATTAAAACTTCCACTTATGATTAGTTATTAAGGTAGTAGTTGGGTTTTAGGTATTAGTGATAACGTATGCAGAGCGAGAACATGCAGAATATATACTTTAACTACCACATAATAAACAGCCAAAATCTTAATAATAGGCAGATAAGCCACTAGCTAATACTGAGAATTGGTACTAAAGTGAAAAGGTACTAAAGCTCCAATCAGGATGACGTTCCAGGTTGGTTTATGCTGGTTAGTGCTGGTTGTGTTGACCTGTAAATGCACAGCAATGCTATAAACCATCCAAAGTAATTGGCAAGTTTTGTTTGATTGATTTTTAATCAACCCAGGCTCATTCTGAGAACGTAGTCCCGGGGACGTTTCTGGAGACCGCAAAATACGTAGCCGGGGGTACGTACGGCTGCCTTTAATTTTTTTAAGCGAACGCTGCGGGGCGGTGTGACGCCATTCCCTTCGGCGCTTGCCTCGCCTCCGTGTGGAGGGCTTTCCCGCTGCAACCAGTTTGTCCGGTTAGCTCTTCGTGTACTCTGGCAGACTCGAGGCGCAGAGAGGGGCTGACCACGACAACGACCGGGTTTGAGTCCGGGGAAGAGCGGTTCCAGAAATCAGGTAAGAAAACAAAATCCAAAAAATGAAGCGAACAAGTTCATCACAGGGTGAGAATGTGGTCAAAATTCGAAAACGTGGTAAAAATCAGACGAGGGCTTTTCTTTTTCTGGACGGCTTTTGTGAACCGTCGTTGGTTGGGTTTAGGGACGGAGGAGGGTGGGTCAGCCCGCCGATTGGCCGGTCGCACGGTCAATCATTCTGTCATCCAGGCAGACAGGCGAAAGGTCGTTCGACAGCGGCCTCTAGCGGGTTTACGCGAGAACGGGGCGGGAAAAAGCATGCACAGCGGCCTCTCGCGGACTCGCGAAAACAAAAACTGCAAAAATACGTACCTCCCGGGACGTATTTCGCAGTCTCCAGAAACGTCCCTGGGACTACGTTCTCAGAATGAGCCTGGGTTGTTTTTAATTGTGAATTAGTAGCATGAACAGTGTAAATATGTGAGATATTGTCATCCAAACGTGAGAATTAAACTTAGAATATTAGACTTTAGAAAAAAAAATATATATATATATATAAATATAAAATATATAAATAAATATACAGTTGAAGTCAGAATTATTAGCCCCCCTCTTTTATTTTATTTATTTATTTTATTTTATTAAGCCCCCCTTTTATTTAAATTTTTTTTTACATTTTTCCCAAATTATGTTTAGCAGAGCAAGGAAATTTTCACAGTATGTCTTATAATATTTTTTCTTCTGGAGAAAGTCTTATTTGATTTATTTCGGCTAGAATAAAAGCAGTTTTTAATTTTTTAAAACCCATTTTAAGGTCAAAATTATTAGCCCCTTTAAGCAAATTTTTTTAGTCTACAGAACAAACCATAGTTATACAATAACTTGCCTAATTACCCTAACCTGCCTAATTAACTTAGTTAAACCTTTTAATGTCACTTTAAGCTGTATAGAAGGGTCTTGAAAAATATCTAGTCAAATATTATTTACTGTCATCATGGAAAAGATAAAATAAATCACTTATTAAAAATGAGTTAATAAAACTATTATGTTTAGAAATGTGTTGAGAAAATCTTCTCTCTGTAAAACAGAAATTGGGGGAAAAAAATAAACAGGGGGGCTAATAATTCTGACTTCAACTGTATATATTTTCCATTTAAAAATCTTGAAAACACTTTCAGGGTTTCCAGAAATAAGAAAAGACACAGTCACAGTCAATTAAATGCGTTAATATCCTCACTGACGTTCAACATTTGACAGAATGAAACCATCAATGCTGGACTGTAATCCTCAGTGACACTCTCAGATATCTGATTTTCTCCAAGCGACCCATGATGAACAAGAAAAACTAAAGTCATCACACTGGTAAGTTTAGCGTTTAGTAGACCATGAGTAAGTGTTAAACGAATGAAAAAGAGATTCACACTCACGTCCCCGGCAGCAGAAGACCACTGATGTCAGCCAAAGAAACAAACACCTTCAAACCAGCAATCACAACTGCAGCGCTAAACCGTGTGAGAGTCGAGTCCCGCTGCGTGAGGAGGCAGAATCTGCTGCAGGTTGAGACAGTCAGTAAATAAGTAATGCCGTCTGCCGTCTCAAATGAGCAGATCAAGTTTTCTGAGGTCTCCGATGTCACGCTGCATCTTTACTGATAGTTTCGACAAACATCCTCTTCTAGCTTACAGAATGTCCATTTCAAGTAGCAAGGCTTTGCTTTCATTTGGTTCACAAAGCAAATCAACTTAACATAAGAGCATCAGAATTAAAGAATTATCTCTTTCACACATATTTTTGCCATGATAACTTAACATAAACTAATAAATCATAACCTTTTTGTCTTTGTCATGGAAACCTGACATTAACAGAACTATATAACTTGTCATATATCTGTCATAACTAAGCCCACACTGAATCTGCGCGCGCAGAATTCTGCAGATTTTTAGCTCATCATTAATTCTGTTTATTTACTTGTGTAAATGTATGTAAATTTATATTTATTCAGTTTTTTAAATAATTTCAGTCATATTATTGACTAATATGAAAATATTCAAATGATTTATTTACAATACAGCTTGTAAAGTAATATTTTCTGCCTTTTAGTAGATATTTAATATGAGAGACTTGCTTTGTTTACCAAATAAAGTTTATCTAATTGGATTTGCATTGTAAACATTAAATAAAAGTTAAAAAGGTATTATTTTTTGTTTCACATATTAAGTTTTTAGTAAGCTGTGGCGACCCCAGATTAATAAAAGGACTAAGCCGAAAAGAAAATGAATGAATGATGTACATTTTAATTGAAGTATAGCGTATTTAAATCCACAAACTACACGTTTGTTTAAGGAATATAATATTGAGCTTACTGTCAATGTCAGGAAATCACAAGATGAAACAACTCCACAAAACATCACATATTACTAACCAGATTGACTATCCTTTTCAAAAGCGTAGAAACATGCTTGAGTATTTTGAGAAGGATAGAAGTCCCTATTTTAGTGGTCAGAGTTTGCTTTTTGGGCTCTTGGCTTTTTAATATTGGCTTTTCTCTTATGGTCAAGTAAATGAAAATGCGATCTGAAGCTGTTGATCAAAGCATTGCCTCAAAGATCTCACCCAGACAAATAGCAATCTCATCTAAAACCGCATTAGTGATTAGAGCAGCTATGTGCTTATATAGAATGAGATTTAACAAAGTTAAAACAGTTTGAGAATTAATATTACGCCGCAGCAGTACAATTATGTCAGCTGTTCAACATGCAGACATCAAGAATCTCATCTCAACAATAGTGACAATCCAAATTATATTCAAATAATCATCTCTTAAATTGACTAAATGAGAGGGTCAGGGTGGAAAGAGAGCCACACAAAAAAACACAAAAAAGCATGCAATTAGTAAGGAAAAAATTTAACTGCATAATTTAAGCAAGCTAAAAATCGCTGCATGCAGGGAGTCATTCATTGGCTTTGGTTGGTGCACCCACAATGCACTTCATCTTAAAGTTTTTTTTTTTTGGGTGAAATTGAATTCAAATCTACTTGTGCAAATATTTAGGTTATTATCAAGCTAATCTTACAAATCCCACTTTAGAGTAAATTCCACAATCCCATAAACACATAGAATCTTCTTTTCTCTGCTAATAATAATTATTTCACTTAAAGATGTTATTAAAGATGTTAGAAAGTCCTGTCAGTCTGCAGCATACACACAAAAAAGACATTTGCTGTTGGTTCAAACTACTTATTTAAATTGAGCTAAAACAGCACAATTCTTGATTTTTTTGGGGGGGACAACTTAACTGTTTTATGTTCAATCCACTTAAATTTGTAAAAAAAAAAAAAAAAGTTTTCAACAGCACCTCAAAATGTCGTGTTATTTCAGTTCTTTGTAATGCTCAGTGAAATTTAGTACCAACTTCAGAGTGAAAGTACAGTAGAAGTTAAAATTATTCACCCTCCCGTGAATTTTATTTTCTCTTTTAAATCTTTCCCGAATTACGGTTAACAGAGCAAGGATTTTTTCACAGTATTTCCTATAATACATGTTTCTTCAGGAGAAAGTCTGATCTGCTTTATTTCGGCTAGAATGAAAGCAGTTTTAAATTTTTTATCAGCCATTTTAAGGTAAAAATTATTATAATACAATTATAATATAATTATTATATTTGCTTTTATTGTCTACAAAACAAATCATCGTTATACAATGATTTAAGTACCCTAACTTAATTAACCTAGCTAATCCTTTAAATGTCACTTTAAGCTGAATACTTGTATTCTGAAAATTTTCTAGTAAACTAAGTAACTAAGTATCTAGTAATTAAGTACTGTCATCATGGTAAAGATAAAAGAAATCAGTTATTAGAATTATTAAGTTTAGAAATGTGTCTTTCCCTAAACAGAAATATACAGGGAGCTAATAATTAAAACTATGTATTTAAAATGATCTGAAACAACACAAATCTTGAGGGTTTTTTGGGGAAACTTAATTGTTTTATGTTCGATCCACTTAAATTTGTAAAAACTAAATCGATTGTGTGGAACCCAGCATTTTTTACAGTGTATTCTCAACCAGAATGTTAATTTACGCTCTTTGTGAGAAGACACCTGATTAAATGTCAATAACAATATTTTGACAAACGCCTCTCACAGATCATCACTTTTCTACAGATACAACTGCAGGTTTTCAACAGCACCTCAAAATGTCGTGTTATTTCAGTTCTTTGTAATGCTCAGTGATATTTAGTACCAACTTCAGAGTGAAAATACAGTTGAAGTTAAAATTATTCACCCTCCCGTGAATTTTCTTTTCTCTTTTAAATCTTTACCAAATTTTGTTTAACAGAGCAAAGTTTTTTTCACAGTATTTCCTATAATGCATGTTTCTTCTGGAAAAAGTCTGATCTGCTTTATTTCAGCTAGAATGAAAGCAGTTTTTAATTTTTTATGAACCATTTTAAGGTCAAAATTATTATAATTTTGATTTTATTGTCTACAAAACAAATCATCGTTATACAATGATTTAAGTACCCTAACTTGCCTAATTAACCTAGCTAATCCTTTAAATGTCACTTTAAGCTGAATACTTGTATTCTGAAAAATATCTAGTAAACTAAGTAACTAAGTATCTAGTAATTAAGTACTGTCATCATGGTAAAGATAAAAGAAATCAGTTATTAGAATTATGAAGTTTAGAAATGTGTCTTTCGCTAAACAGAAATATACAGGGAGCTAATAATTAAAACTATGTATTTAAAATGATCTGAAACAACACAAATCTTGAGGGTTTTTGGGGAAAACTTAATTGTTTTATGTTCGATCCACTTAAATTTGTAAAAACTAAGTTGATTGTGTGGAACCCAGCCTTTTTTACAGTGTATTCTCAACCAGAATGTTAATTTACGCTCTTTGTGAGAAGACACCTTCTGATTAAATGTCAATAACTCAATTTTGACAAACGCCTCTCACAGATCATCACTTTTCTACAGATACAACTGCAGGCTTTCAACAGCACCTCAAAATGTCGTGTTATTTCAGTTCTTTGTAATGCTCAGTGAAATTTAGTACCAACTTCAGAGTGAAAGTACAGTAGAAGTTAAAATTATTCACCCTCCCGTGAATTTTATTTTCTCTTGTAAATCTTTACCAAATTACGGTTAACAGAGCAAGGAATTTTTCACAGTATTTCCTATAATACATGTTTCTTCTGGAGAAAGTCTGATCTGCTTTATTTCAGCTAGAATAAAAACTTATTTTTATTTTTATTTTATTCTTCTATTAGTTTTTAATTTTTGAAAACAATTTTAAAGTCAATATAAATTTTTTTATTGTCTACAGAACAAACCATCGTTATACAATGATTTGCCTAAATACCCTAACTTGCCTAATTAACCTAGTTAAGCCCTTAAATGTCATTTTAATCTGAATACTAGTTGTCTGAAAAATATCTAATAAAATATTATCTGCTATCCTCATGGCAAAGATAAAAGAAATCAGTTATTAGAAATGAGTTATTAAAAATATTATGTTAAGAAATGTGTCGTTCCTTAAACAGAAATTGGGTAAAAATATACAGGGGGGCTAATAATTCTGACTTCAACTGTAAACCATAGATATTTTTTTTTCATTGCACCAATACATGCATAGTATTTTAGACTTGCACAGAATATTCAATGAGAAAATATGTGGGGCGGGAATACCCATTGGGAATTGAATGAACGATGAAAAGTGGGCATTCTGCACCCGCATGGACTCGGGAGCGAATGTAAGCTGACGGAGGATCATGACTGCCATCAACACCAATGACACCTACACTTCTGACCCACACAGAGAATGCCATCCTACTAGTATATATAACCTTCACACCAGTAAAGCACATGATGTTAAATAACTGCCGGGACAGATTATACAGCAGGATATTAGAAGGACTGCCATACTAATCTCAACATCTACCGGATGACCAGTAACCCACATGGCCAAGGTGACATTAGCGGAGAAGTCTGAATATGAAACCTGTCAGATGCCAAACGTTGGTCATTTCCTGCAGACCACTCGCACTTACCTTTTAAAGAACGCGCTGTTCGGCTGCAGGCACAAAAACTGCCAGTAATCCAAACACAGAGCTTTGAATCTGGACATTTTGAGGGGTGAAGGCTCCGTCACGTGGAAGAAAGATCAAGCCTCATTTTTTAACCTGAGAGACGCGAGCCGGAGCCCGATGCAGCAGAGCCTGCATCGCTGAAATGAGTGTGAAGATTCAAACACACATGACGCTCGAGCAGTCCAGTCCTCCTGTGGCAATGGAGAACCCAAAGCATCCTCCAGAGCTCAAAGACGAAGCAGGAGGAGGTCGGGTGTTCAGCCTCTCGATGAGGAAACCAGGTCAGTCAGAGATCTGCATCAGAGGATGGGATCTCTCACACACTCCTCGATGGATAACTTCCAGTCGCTTCCTGCAGGATTTTCCTCAGCTGTTCCCTACGAGTGTGTTCCTTCCACTGCATCCATCAAGAGATCCCCACCTATATATGCCGAATGCCGGTTGCCTGGCAACAACATCACTACTGAACTTGCAAATGGTTTGCTGACAATCCTCTGGTGGTCGGGCTGTCGGAGGGGAGGGACTCCCTCGTGCTCAGGAGTATGATGTCATGTGCAAAACCGCTTTAATTCTGCTCACGTGAAGAGCGGAGCAGCATTTCAGTTCAGTTCAGTCATTAAAGCTCAAGTTCCTCCCGAATGACCATTATTGGTGTGGTAGAATCGATACGCTGCTTTCTTTGTAATTGGTGTGATTGACATTTAATGAGATATTTTAGAAGCCAGTAGCTATAAAGATGTGAATTTGATTATGCGCAAAGCTGAAATGTTGGATAAAACATTTGCAAACAAAGCTGCAAGTCCGTTCAATGAAGCAAAGATCATCACTTTCTGATAAACTGGCTGCACTGTCAAAGTTTTCTGCAGTAGGAGAAGACACTGTGGCCCTTTTTCTTATGTAATGACTGGCGCCTCAGAAGATGAAGACAGAACACAATAGTTGAACATTTACAACAGAACTTCTTATTGACAGACCAAAGAAAATATACTTTTTTTTGCCATTTCAAGAGTTCACACTTAGCTGATGATTAATTATGAGCTTGTTTGGCATGCTGTCCCGGGAGAGAGCCCTGAGCTCATAAGATCCTCGAGCCCGGGGCTCCCTCCCGTTGCAAGGCGAGAGGGGAGTTTGAGCTCAGGTAGATCTCGAGAACTCCCCCGCTGTAATAACCAATGAACAGCCAGTGATTGCTCTTGAGAGATAACCATTTACTAGGAGCATGTCTATAGTGCCGGTTTGGATTAGTCAATTAACTTATGTTGCATGTTTTTTGGATGGTGGGAGGAAACCGGGGAACCTGGGGGAAACCCACGTGAGCACGCGGAGAAAATGCAAACTCCGCACAGAAATGCCTGCTGGTTTGGTAAAGCCTAGAACCAGAAACATTCTTGCTGTGAGGCAACAGTGCTAAGCGCTGGGCCACCGTGTCACCCATCTAGGAAGAAGGAGGAGCAGGGGTGGATGGGGGGGTTCTTCAAAACGGAGATAGCGGTGGTGTGTAACCCAGGGTATTTATAGTAGCTTAGGAGTTATCTGATTGGAGCATTGAGAATTGGATAATGCGGTCCAGCCGCTAGCAATCATAAGCACGTGATCCTCTCGAAGTTCGTCTATAACTAAACTTCACTTCAAGAGTTCACACTTAGCTGATGATTGGTAATAAAGCTAGTTTGACATGCTGTCCTGGGAGAGAGCCCTGAGCTCATAAGATCCTCGAGCCCGGGGCTCCCTCTCGTTTGCAGGGCGAGAGGGGAGTTTGAGCTCAGGTAGATCTCGAGAACCCCCCTCCTGCTGCTTAAGGATTGCAATGAGGGTGTGCTGCTGGTGGAGTTTGACTATAGTGCTGATTTGACTTAGTTAATTTACTTGTGTCTAGCCCCACAGGGAAACTGCGTGCGCAGAATTCTGCAGATTTTCCTCAGATTTTTAGTCCATCGTTAATTCTGTTTATTTACGTGAGTAAATGTGTGTAAATCTATATTTATTCAGTTTTTAAATTACTTATAGTAATATTATTGACTAATATGAAAATGTTGATGTTGTTGACATCTGATTTATGTACTATGCAGTTTGTACAGTAATAATTTCCATCTTTTAGTAGATCTTTTATATGATAGACTTGCTTTGTTTACCAAATCAAGTGAATTTAATTAGATTTGCATTTTAAACATTAAATAAAATTAAAAAGATATTATTTTTTATTTCACATATTAAGGTTTTAGTTATGATACAAATTTTTACCAAAATTCTCAGCAGAAATAGCAAAAATCGTTCGCAGATTCCGTCTGGCACTACTTGTGTCTCATGTTTTGGACTGTGGGAGGAAACCGGAGGACCCAGGGAAAACCCTTGCGAGCACGGGGGGAACACGAACTCTGCACAGAAATGCCAACGAGCCAGGTAAAGACCCGAACCGGAGGCATTCTTGCTGTGGGGCCACAGTGCTTGCCACTGGGCCACCGTGCTGCCCTATAGAGGAAAAAGAGGAGGAGAGGGGGTGGAAGGGGGATTCTTCAAGACGAAGATGACTAAGGTAAGATGCTTTGGTTATTTATACTAAGTTAGGAATCGTCTGATTGGTGGATCGTACATTAGCTTGACCCGGGGCCAGCCGTGTCAATCATAAGCACGTGATGCTCTCGAAATTAGTATTTAAATAAACTTCACTTTGAATAGAAAATAGGACTGTCATTTTTTGATTCCTATTATTCAGCACTCAATTTCTTTTTTGCATTTTCAGCATATCAATTATAGAAATAAAACTGGATGCAGGTAATGGATGTAACTTTATTCATCCTGTAGTTTCAGTGTCTGAGGCCTGAATTGATCTCTGTACAATAAGCACTGGGGTGTCACAAATTGTCTTCTGAATCACTGACAGAAAATAGTCTCTTATTTTCTTTGCTTAAATGCCCCAATCATATTTATAAAGCAGCTGTTGTAGCTTTTCATATAGCAAATTTTCTGGCTGAGTATTTTAGAAACTGATCTACTGGAGAAACTGATCTACTGCTGATCTACTGGAATTTTCACGCACAACCATTTCTAGGGTTTATAGAGAATGGTTCAAAAAAGAGAAACTATGCAGTGAACGGCAGTTCTGTGGGCGAAAATACCTTGTTGATGCCAGAGGTCAGAGGAGAATGGCCAGACGGGTTCCAGCTGATAGTAAATAAAACAGTAACTGAAATAACCACTCGTTACAGAAGAGCATCTCTGAATTCACAACACGTACAACCTTGAGGCGGATGGGCTACAGCAGCAGAAGACCACACCAGGTGCCACTCCTGTCCGCTAAGAACAGGAAACAGAGGTACAATTGGCACAGGCTCACCAAAATTTGACAATAGAAGATTGGAGAAACGTTGCCTGGTCTGATGAGTCTCGATTTCTGCTGCGACATTCGGATGGTGGGGTTAGAATTTGGCGTCAACGGTTCAGGCTGGTGGTGGTGGTGTAATGGTGTTGGGGATATTTTCTTGGCACACTTTGGGCCCATTAGTACCAATTGAGCATCATGTCAATGCCACAGCCTACCTGAGTATTGTTGTTGACCATGTCTATCTCTTTATCACCACTGTGTACCCATCTTCTGATGGCTACTTCTAGCAAGATAACGCACCATGTCATAAAGCGTGAATCTTCTCAGACTGGTTTCTTGAACATGACAATGAGTTCACTGTATTCAAATGGCCTCCACAGGATGTGCAGCCGACAAATTTCCAGCAACTGCGTGAAATCTCTAAGGGATATTTCCTTGTTGAATCTATGCCATGAAGGATTAAGGCAGTTCTGAAGGCAAATGAGGGTTTAAGGTATACCTAATAAAGTGGCCGGTGAGTGTATATTGATCTTCTTTTGGTTATATATTTTCACATTATTGATTCTCAGGGCAGTCAACACAACATAATAACACCATCATATTCACTCACGTGTCTTTAAGATATACTCAGTGAAGGGACTGTAAAATGCAGTTCAGAACATGTACAATATAAACTGAAGGACTCAAGAGTGTCTCCAAGCATCAACCATCAGTACCGAAAGAAACTGCCCTCAATCAATCAGTCATAAAGGACTCAAAAAGAGGAAAAAACACACACAAACTCACAGACACACACACTGCTATCTTTATGGGGACTTCCAATGCTATCTCACTGCAATTTTTGATTTGGTGGCTAAGTTGTATGAATTCGTACAATCTCATTCGTACAATTTAGTACAATTCGCTTATCCTTCAATGGCAGTTGGGTTTAGGGGTGGGGTTTTGGTGCGACGCCTCCTTTTTAAAATTGTACATTTCGTACGAATTAGCTACTAAACTGACAAAACGTAAAATAGTTTTGTTTCCTCATGAGATTAGGCTGGGACTTCCCATGTACAGTCTGCACATTCTATCCCCTATCCCTAAACCCAACCCTCACAGGAAACAATTGCTATTTTACATTTTCAAAATACTTTTTTCCTTATAGGGACCAAAAACATGTCCCCATGTGGCCAGATTTGACTGGTTTTGCTATACTTGTGGGGACATTTGGTCCCCACAATGTGAAGAATACAAAGTACACACACACACACAGAAAGAGACCAAGAGAAACGCACTAGCAAATTATCAAAAATAATGAATAACCAACAATAATAATTAATCAAAAGTAATCAATCGAAAATAATCATCATTGGGTGTACAAGTTGCCCAGAGTGTATTTTTAAAACTTGGTTGTGTTTATAAGATGCAAAGTAATGTGTGCTCATGCTTCATTTATAAAAAAATCATGTTTGTTTTTCATATATCTTACTTTGATTATATACAGCTACTCTGCTAACATGAAAACGACTGTAATATTTCCTAGTTCCTCCGAAAGGCCCGCCCTCAAGAGGCTCTGATTGGTCAGCTAACATATTGTGCTGTGATTCGTGGATCGGCTCACATCACCAGGAAAAGCGTCACGCCCCTACAAGCTTAATAGCTAAATGTTTTACAGTGCCAAACAGCATTTCCCGTTGTTTACAACCTTGTTTACGTCCTTGCTACAACATACCGTTAACGCTAGAAACTATGCATGTAATAGATCAATTTTATCAATTAAAAATACTTACAGGTTGTGGCTCACAATCCACAGCTTCTTCTATTATAGTAGGAGCTGCTCCTTCTTTGAGGAGGTTTTACCCAGCACTGAACTGGCAGAGATTCTGAAAGCTGTCCTTTGTCAAATGCTAGCTATATCTTTTTATAATTCTCTGGAACACAATTAAAATCAAACTGTAAGCACTTCTCTCTATGTGTCGTGTCCTTTGGGAGCCCAAATACAGAAACAGAACAAGCTCTGTGGAAATAGCAGCATTTGGTCTTTCTCTGCTATAACATTACAGCGCCACTGGACATGCCTCTTCGTTGCGCAGGGTGAATGCACATAACCTGAAGGGTTTATGATCTCACTAACCTGGATGTATTTTTTGTAGTCGCCAAACTGTAGTCGCTGTAGGCTTTGCTAAGCTAACTCTGTAAAAGCCAATGTCTCACTTAGCATTGAACTTAATTTTTTTATTGAGCTTACTTTGTTTTAGTTATTTGATTTCTCTGTTGATTTTACTTCTTATACTTATTGTTTGATTATTGTAAGATTCTTTATTCTTATTGATTATGTAAACCACTTTGAATTACCATTCACTGTAAAAAATGCTGGGTTCCACACAATTCCTTGATGTTGTCCCAACACAAATCGATTAAATAGCCCCTATTATACATGAAATAGGGTCATATTTTGGTTGTAAGGGTCTCCAACAACAGTCTAATATGCTTGCAAGGTCAAAAAACACTTTCATGGTCTTATAATCTGCATTTATTTTTACATAATTATCCCACCGACTCCCAGATGAATCGTTCAGCGATTCATTTGTTCCAAAACCCCTCATTAGCGCGAAGCTAATCTGCGCTGATTGTTCCGATGACAGGCTGTTGCGTTTGGTCAACACTCCCGTTTTTCCTGGGAGTCTCCCCTATTTCAGACCCATCTCCAGCCATCCACCTATTTGTTATTTATCCCGGAAAATTCTCGTAATTTCAATCCACCCCCTAAGAAACTGATCCATGATCCACTGATCCATCTACTGACAGTCTCATACATCAATATTCTGATCCTTCCTTTAACAAACGGCTGAGGAATGCCCCATTGTAAGCGTGTAGATTCCAGAAGCACTCGAACAGCACAAGGCTGGGCTATAATGCTGAGGTAATTTTGCAAAACCACTGACTCTTCACAGCTTCATCATTGGGTAGAGAAAATAGCACTAACTTTCCCTCACACTTCCAATAATATCCAGCTGAGCACAGCGTGACTTCATTCAACCGGCATCTGCTACAGTGTTTGTCTAGTCTCTTTTTCTTTACTACTGCGCTAGTGGTCGGGACCACAGGTTTCAATTTTCACCTTGTTTGTGCGTGCAACAACTGGGCGGGGCTTACGTTTCGCATCCACGTCACGCAGAAACGGCTAAAGACTCGTTATCAAGACGATTCATTTGAAGTACTAGGAGTCGACTCTTTTATAAATGAATCAATATTTTAAACACTGTGCACTGTCAGATTTAAGCCTTAGCTGGATTTTTCACTTTACTTAGAGCTGTGTTACACACTACATGGAAGGTCATATTTAAAAACCCATATTACGGGCTCTTTAAGTAAACTCAATTGGTTTTACAAATTTGAGTCGATTGAACATAAAAAAGTTGTCCCCCAAAAAACTTAACTCAAGAATTGTAATGATATAGCTCGTTTTAAACAAGTAGTTTGAACAAGTAGCAAAAACAGATTTTTTGAGTATTGTGCAAGGATTTTTTACCTGATGTTTTTTTTTCCAAGCATGTAAACATCATAAAATACTGAACAAAGTTAAGCTTAAAAATAGTGTGTTGAAGTTACACGAGTGTCATTCATAATCCTACACTGTAAACAAATTAATCACAAAAAGTCAAGACAACAAATATTTGAACTCTCCAAAAAATAAAAAATAAATTAAATTCTGCTCGTTCAAACTTAAAATGAGCTGAAACAACACAGTTCTTGGGATTTTTCTGGGGACAATTTAATTGTTTTATGTTCAAGCCACTTAAATTTGTTGGTGATCTTAATCATCTTAATCGATTTGTGTTGTGTTTGTTTGTGTTATTTTTAATACGTTAAGATTTTTAAATTTATACAAAGTTCAACTTAATATTTTTAGTCAGTTTGATTGATGTTACTACTGTGATGACTGGAAAAGTTCATTTGATTCAACAACAAAAAATGAAGCCATCAAAAACCTTTCTCTGCAATACCAAAATGGACATTTTGAAAAACTTGTATAATTCTGAATGGTGCAGAACTCTCACATGATGTTTTTCAACCGCAGTGTTTTGTGCTGTGTGAAGATGTGTCATCCGTTGTCTTAATCAGTTGTAAAATGATGAGAATCACACTAATAATAGTGCTTAACATTGTGACAGAACATGAATATGCTTAAAGAAAGGTGTAAACTGGACTGTCAAGCCACAACAATGCTCATCAGACAGTGGTGGAAAATCCAGAGCATCACTTCAGCTGAATATCAATCCACACAACATACAACCTTGTTTAAAACAGAGATGGAGTAGTGTGTCCCAACATACTTTTCATTCTTTGATGTAATGTGTTAAAACAGACAATTTCCCACTTGAAATAGTTAACGCTGGGTTGTTCTAAACCCTGGGTAATGACATCTATACACTGCTTACATGACATTATTAGTACTTGTAGATTAATGTTTCACACTAGAGCTGCACGATATTGATAAGGAGCTCATATACAGTCGAAGGCAAATATATTAGCCCTCCTTGAAATTTTTTGTTCTTTTAAAAGTATTTTCGCAGCAAGGAAATGTTCGCAGTATTTCCTTTAATATATGTAACAAAAACATGGTAATATTTACAGTACTGTTTATATTGCTGTATACTGTATTTACAACATTGTGTGTTAACTGTAAAATATACAGTATTTTTTGTTTTTTCACATGTAATATATTGTTATCAACTACAACAACAAAAAATAACGTCATAATTCATTATTTATTCATCAATTTACTGTAAAACAGTCCCGAATGGTAAATTACTGTATTTCTGTCACAATCCCCAGTGATCCAGGTTTGCAGATCACTGGTAAACATGCACAATCACCCGGACTATGATTCTGTCACCTTATGAACTACAAATCCTGTCATGCACCTCACACACACACCTGTTTCCAGATTGTATTGACCTCTTTGCCTGTGACAAGATGACGATTTAGGATTTTCCTCATGATACGGTTTGTTCCTATTTTGACTATTGCCAGCATGACTCTGAGTTAATAAACTGCATTTGAGCTCCGACTACATATTACAGAAGGCCACGATGTGTGTATGTGTGTGTGCTGTGTTTATAGTCCATCTGATTAGTCCTGAACAGCTTTGCAATCAAGGGGAATATGGGCCAGGTGTGTGAAGTGCATGGTGGGATTTGTAGCGCAGTTGAATGTGAGTGTTCTCCAGCAGTCTGCAAGAGCAACACTGCAGGTGATCATAACAATTTCATATGACTGGCCAGGTTTTGGGCAATTTTTTTTTAACTGTATTTTGATTCACAGCAAATTAAAATATACAGTTTTATAGAGTTATCAGTCGTACACTTGTTGGCTATTATTAGATACAGAACTTATCTTACAAAAAAATTAAACTCATGCTAATTATTATGATGAATTACTGTGGCAACAATTTTGCCTAATGTACTACTCTTTGAAACACACTCCTTTTGTTACACACTGCATAAAATTTCCCATACTTCAAAAACTATTGTACAGTACATACTAAGCTGAAGTATGCCATTCAGAATGCAGTCCTAAGTACGTTGAATAACACACTATTAAAAGCAATCGGTTACTTTAGTTTTTAAAAATGAGTATATCCATTGTCTTAAAAGCCACAATTGACTTTACTTAAAAAGTGAGTAAACATGTTGTAAACGGTAACTTTTAAGTTGACTTGACTTTCATACAGTAAATATGATTCTTCATTCAATTAACATTGACTTAATTAAAGAGCCCCTAGTATGCATTAAGAAAAAAAAATGCTTAAAAAAAAAACGCTAAAATAAAAACTGCTAAATTTCACTCACTCATCCATAATAATAACCCCTGTATAGTAGTCCCACAACATTCTGTCTCTCGATGACACTCAAATACCCTGTCAGAAAAGTCTAGTGGCTGTCAATGGGCTTTTTACAGCGTCTGCTATAATGTTAATGTTGTTTTCGTGTGTTTACACAGATGAACATGGCCACTGTGTAAATACACAGTACAGTTACGATCTTATTGCCACATTATATCGTTATGATGACATTATATATGCCTTCAGTGATTTCCTGAAAATAATTACAAAGAAATAATGCAACTGGAATAACTACAGCAGTCGCGATCGTTGATCTCATATGAGGCAAGAGATCATGATGAGGTGTGCAGGTGTTGTAGTGGTGTCCCATTTAAGGGGTAAATTTTGAAGCCCTTCCCCATCACACTCTGTTTCAAGGGCCAAGGGGAAGGGTACAAAAATAGAATTGGGATTGGGTCTAAATATCTCAAAATTCTGAAACTTTTTCTAGACAATCAAAAAATATAGTCTTGTTTTTGGAAATAATATGCCATCATTAAGAGCGTTTTTCCATAAAACAAGGTAAATAATCTGCCAATGAGGTAGCCAAAATAAAGCAAAAACAGGATTATTTTTCTTACCCAATTGGCAGATTATTTAGCTTCTTTTAAAAAACTCTTAATTTTCACATATTATTTCAGAAAACAACGTTTTTGCTTGTCTAGAAAAAGCTTCTTGGTTAAGGAATTTTAAGATATTCGGACAAGAAATTCATTTTCCTTCGGCTTAGTCTCTATTTCAGAGATCGCCACAGCAGAATGAACCACCAACTATTCCACCATATTTTTTTATGCTTTCAGCCGCAACCCAGTTCTGGGAAACACCCATACACACTCATTCCCACACACACTCATACACTAAGGCCAATTTAGTTTATTCAATTCACCTGTAGTACATGTGTTTGGACTGTTGGGGAAACCAGAGCACCCAGAGCACTCCACACAGAAATGCCAACTGGCCCAGCCGGGACTCAAACCAGCGACTTTGTTACTGTGAGGCAACAGTGCTAACCACTAAGCCACCATACCTATTTGGACTTGAAACAAGACAAAAAGTCAACTCTTTTTTTTGAAGTGAAGAAAAAACACACAGTCCCACAAATGTTATCTGCCAAAAAAAAGAGTGCCAAGAGCGTCAAAAACATATTTTTTTTATTTAAATCTCTTTATACGTTCAAGACAATATGATATTGAAATCGGGCAAAGCAAATACAGCTGTGATACAGAAACTGATATTTAAATAAATATTGCTTTTTCATGTCATGCATCGCTCTGAGTACTTAATGAAATGGTTCTTTCTATCGGGTTACTCTTCAGAATACACTCAGCTCTTTGCTTTAGAGGTACACGTTGCACTCAAGTGCATTAATAAATTCTAGCACTACAGTTGTGCTCTTCCAGAACTTATAAATGATCTACTGATTTCCATCTGTTCTATGTGTGGATGCGGCAGCACACACTGATGTTTATTCCCCAGAGAAACGCCTCAGGAGATGGACGGACGGTTGGACACATGTGGAAGATCTCTTTGAGAGAGAGAGGACAGATCCTTGGCTGGACAGGAGATGTTATTCCTGCTATCTTGAAGGGCTGCTGCTTCCAGATGGAGGACAGCAGAACTGATGCAGCACATTATCATCCCTGTGAGAGAAGCACATTATAAGAAGAGCAGACCAATGCTGCTGGCCCAAAATACTAGTACTATTGTGCTCATACAAAGCTGCTTAACATCAGCGAGAATTGTAAAGGGGTGCGTTTCCCAAAACCATTGTTAGGTCCCAAGTAGGGATGGTGCAATTAAGTGAAATTCAATTAAAAATTAAAACAAAACAATACAAAAAAAAAAGCAGGAACTAGGGTTGGGTCGATAGACGATGCCATCGTTTATCGCCGATGGCTGATAGACATCTCGATGTTGAGCCGGCATCGCGATCCTCCACCCCACCCCGTCGCAGCAGCAACCCGCTCGCGAAAAATACACACGACCCCATTTGCACTAGTATGTCTTAGTTTTAAAACGGCATTTTAGAACGAAATTGATCCACGTCCACACTGTCGTTTCATCTTGCATTTCTGAACAGCCCTCTGTTCACACTACAGCTGAAAACGCACATCATGTGAGCACACACACAAACACACAGTCACGCTGCAGCGTTTGCGCGTGTCTGAGCTAAAGCAGTTAGTCACAGGCTCACAGCATCAGTACACTGCTTCAATCTTTCGCTTTCACGCTTCTACTTAGTAATTTTCAGTGTTGCCAGATGTAGCTGACTGATTCCAGCCCGACAGTGGTCGAAAAACCGCAAAAAACCAAAAAGCGTGGCCCGACAATCAGTAGACTATGATAACCTGTCTTGAGGCTGAGGAGTGGGGGGGAGATGAGATGTCTTGTCGGGGAGGGACTACACTGTTCTAAGCATATGTATGCAAGAAACGGGGGCTATGGCATCTCTTTGGGAGATCAAAACAGGTTTATAAGGACAGACCGGGGCTGGCAGGCACATCGAAGCAAAACCGCCCAAATTTTTATGACATTTATTACCCGCAAAAATAAATTCAAAACCGCCCAATCTGGCAACACTGGTAATTTTAGCGAAAACCTCAGATACTGTTGGTTGGTTCTTGTTGGTTGTGCACCATTATTACCAACCAAGTTTGTCGACGCCATTATAACGACACAGATCACTCTGCCTATTCATGCAAGAGTCCAGCAGAAAGTGATTGGCAGGTATTAGTTTGTGTGTGTCAGGTAGTTTGTTAATTAAATTATATAAATAATTATATATATATATATATATATATATATATATAATTAATTCACTGCCGCCTGTAACGATGATGCCATCGTCCTTCGCGATATTTCACATTAGACATCGTACGATGCCAAATTGGTCGACATCGCCCAACCCTAACAGGAACTAATATGACACAATTATTGCATCATATCCAAACGCCTCTAACATTTGTTTCTCCACAAAGTTTACACGGCAAATAAATTATTTTCTTACTCCATTCTTAAATTTAAAAATAAAATTCTTAATTCAAGAAGCATTTTCTAGAAGTGACAAAAAATGGTCTTGTTTTGAGAAATAATATGCCAAAATAAACTGAGGTTTTCCTTAAACAGGTAAAATAATCTTTTACCTTTTGAAATAAGAATATTTTGCTTACCCCGTTGGCAGATTACTGCTTAAAACAAGTCAATATTTCTTCCTTGTCTAGAAAATGCTTCTTGATTTAAGAACTGTTTGATATTTTGACTAGAAGCTACACAATAATAAAGTAAGAAAGGCCTTTTTTGCAGTGTATTTTCACTTGGAAATGAATAAAATCATGTGATGTGACTTTTGTGTGCTCGATTTATTGATGACTATTTTCATTTGTGTTTTCAAAATTTTTCAAATGTGAAAGAGAGCTTGCAGTGTTCTCTTTCTAAAAGATGAACAAAACACACACAAAGTCCTCCTTTAGCTTAAAGGGATGGTTCACCAAAAAATACAAAGTTACTCCCTTTTGTATTCATGCTTGTATTCAGATGTGTTTCTGTACACAACAGTTCTGTCTGGTTCTCGAATCTGGCTGATAGTCGTGTGATATTCCCGTAATAAGAGCACTTCTACAGCCTCTTCACCCTTGTGTATTACTCCGCCCACATAGAGTGACAGCAGATCAATAAACTCTCTATACAATTTGACAAATATTGCAGCTGTTTGACAACATAATGTACTATTGAGGCTTTTTTAGGTGAGAATGTAGTCGTTTAGATTGCAGATATGCAGTTTATTTATTAGGATATTACCTATTTTAAATATTTATATTTTTTGAGAGACAGCATGTCGGCATCCATCAGCCTGTCATACTGAGTAGAGCAAAGACAGTTGACGTTGTCCATTCACAAGATGGCAACAGAGACAGCATAATAAGCCCTTAGAGGAGGAAAACTCAGCGCAATTTCAAACAGCTGATCGAATCATTATAAAACTTGTAAGTGACTTTCTAAGTCGATCTCTCTGTTTTCTATGTTGTAGTGCTGTATTTATACCATAGTAATTGTAGTATATTGAGTGTGAGATGGGACTCACATATCAGGAATGTGTGTATTTTGTGTTGGCCACTCTTTGTATAACCATGAGTTACTTTTTGATTAGCCATCTGTTTGTTTCTAATGCATGTCCTGTTTTCGTTACTGCAGACTAGTTCAGTAAACAGAAAGAAAGAAGAAATGCCCGCATGTGTTTTTCCTTATTGCAAACACAACAGTAATCTGCTGGCAATCGTTGTGAATTTTCTGGCTAGAGTTTTGAAAATTGACACCAGCGTTCTGAAATTTGTGGCAAATCAATTGTAAAAGAAACTGTAAATCAAAAATGTTTAGATCATGCATGGCACATCACTTTGTATGCTTTTCGTTGACATTACTATGGATGTTTTTAGTTGTTTCCCCATTAGTTATGTACATTAGAGATTTATGTTACATCTAATGGTGATAAACAATGTTTTTTTATTTCATGACTTTAATTTTATGCGTGTTACCATACTGGTGTTTAGTAGCTGTATAAATGACACTGAGCTCCTTCTAAACACTGATACACTTTACTGCTTGTGGGAAAAGATGAGCATTGGTTCATTATGTAACTATCATATCCACGTGCATATGGCAGTGTTAACGTGTCTATCTGTGTGACAAAAGATGTATAGATGTTGATAATTCAAAATACAGACATATTACATCTATAAGTAAATAAAATATATTAGTTTACTGTAAAAATGTAAATTTACTTTTACGGTTTGTACAGTATTTTTAACGGTGAAACTTTTTTAACTGGCAACCACAGTTGCCTTTTTTATTGTAAATTTTACAGATTTATTTTTTTACAGTGTATGTATATATATATATATATATATATATATATATATATATATATATATATATATATATATATATATATATATATATACACTGTAAAAAAATAAATCCGTAAAATTTATATATATATATAAAGATGATTAGACATTGATAAAGCAAGTGATAGCTCTCTATTCAGGTCAATTTCTGATCTTCTATTGGTCTCACGCAGTCACGTGATGCAATTTCGCAAGTCAGAGTTCACCAAGCTTGAACTTGCAGTTGAATGCACAATTTGTCACACAAGTACATATAAATGGAAGCCAATGTGGTCAAAAGTGCTGTGTGATCGCAGCTTTACAGTACATTGTTGTTTGGGAAACGCACCCCTGAGCAAATCTATACACATGACAAGAAATTACATTTTAGTGTTTTACCCATGTGGCTGTATTAAATGTAGACTGGGTTTAGGAGGCACTTGGCATATGGTTCAAAGACGGGATGCCCATTTTTGTATTCTGCGTTAAAATTTGATTTTATTTTCAATATTGTATATTAAATGAAAGTATAGTGTCTCCAAACGTTTTTAAATTAAATGTTAAAATTCAGTTCAGTTCTCACTCGCCATAAAATTTATGTACAATATTACATCTTATTAAAAATAATTGATTAACAAATCTGGAAATCTGTGACTTTTTGCTGTATAAACTGCTACAGTGAATGACATCATTACTTATTCAGTAATGTCCTGAGTAAGATATTTGAAAAACAACAACAACAACAAAAACATGTAAAAGATGATCCATATACACTACCTGACAAAAGTCTTGTCGTCGATCCCAGTTGTAAGAGCAACAAATAATAACTTGACTTCTACTTGATCATTTGGAAAAGTAGCAGAGGGTAGATTTTTCAGATGAATCATCTGTTGAACTGCATCCCAATCATCACAAATACTGCAGGAGACCTAGTGGATCCCGCATGGACCCAAGATTCTCACAGTATTCAGTCAAGTTTGGTGAAGGAAAAATCATGGTTTGGGGTTACATTCAGTATGGGGGTGTGAGAGAGATCTGCAGAGTGGATGGCAACATCAACAGCCTGAGGTATCAAGACATTTGTGCTGCCCATTACATTACAAACCACAGCAGAGGGCAAATTCTTCAGCAAGATAGCACTCCTTCTCATACTTCAGCCTTTACATCAAAGATCCTCAAAGCAAAGGAGGTCCAGGATTGGCCAGCCCAGTCACCAGACATAAACATTATTGAGCATGTTTAGGGTAAGATGAAGGAGAAGGCATTGAAGATGAATCCAAAGAATCGTGATGGAGTCCTACAAGAACGCTTTCTTTGGCATTCCAGATGACTTTAATAAGTGATTTGAGTCATTGCAGAGATGTATGGATGCAGTCCTCCAGGCTCATGGGAGTCATACACAATTTTTTTTTTCCACTGCAGCATGACTTTATATTCTATACTGGACATTATTTCTGTTAACTGACAAGACTTTTGTCTAAGCAAATCAGACCTTACTGTCCAAATTAAATAATAAAAAAATCAAGGCATGATCTTTAGCCATATTTTATTTTGGTAAAATAAGCGTAATCTAGAGGCCTTTGACTTTCATATAAGCCACCAAATGATCACCTAGAAGTCAAGTTATTATTTGTTGTTCCTAAACATGAGACTTTTGTCAGGTAGTATACGGTAGTTCACAAGTCAAAAAAAGAATAGCTGAAATTATTTAAATACCCCCCTGCAAAAATGCATGAACCCTTAGTATTTAATACTGTGTGGTTAACTGATGATCCGCAACTTTTCTTGCTTTGTGATGGTTGTTCATTTGTTTTGATCAGTAAAATACTGCTGTAGTTCAGAAAAATCCTCCATGCCCTGAAAACTCTTCAATTTTCAACCGTCTTTTGCATATATGAACCATTTTTGGCATGATTTTGAGACGCTGAGGACGATTAAGCATATAAATGCATATGCGCCATGCAACTTTTAAACAGGATTTCCACATTGTTCTTATTTTGTTGAAATGTTCTTTTTTTCCCATTTAGTACTGCCCTTCAGTTAGAACAGAAGACACTTGCATCTCTCTCAAAAGACAATTGGAGTACAAAATTAACAAATAAAGTCAACCCAGGCTCATTTTGAAAATGTAGTGCCGCTGACGTTTCTGGAGACAGCGAATTATGTAGCCGGAGGTATGCCGTTCCTTTTAGCGCTTACCAGCTGACTGCTTACCTTCGTGTGGAGGGCTTTCCCGCCGCATCCAGTTTGTCCGGTTAGCTCATCCTGTACGTCGGCGGACTTGAGACGCAGAGAGGAGTTGACCACGACGACGACCACCGGGTTCAAGTCGAGGGAAGAGCAGTTCCAGAAATCAGGCAAAAACAGAATCCAAGAAACAAAAGTGAACAAGTTCACAACAGGGTGAGAATGTGGTAAAATCCGAAAACGTGGTAAAAAATCAGACGAGGGCTTTTCTTTTTCTGGACGGCTTTTGTAAATTGTTGGTTGGGTTTAGGGAAGTAAGCGGGTGGGTGGGTCAATCGGTAAAATTGGTTGGGTTCAGGGAAGGAGGAGGGTGGGTTGGCCGGCCAATTGGCCGGTCGCCCAGTCAATCATTCAACCAGTCAGACAGACAGCGACAGCGGCCTCTAGTGGGTTTACGCGAGAACAGACCCGGCGCAAACGGCACTCGCGAGAGACGTTTGAGAAGAGAAAAAGCACACAAACAGGCCTCTCGCGGATTCGCGAAAACAAAAACTGCAAAAATACCAACACAATCTCACGACAATTCGTAACTTTTTGATTTAGTGGCTAATTCCTATGAATTCGTATGATCTAACTCGTACAATTTAGTACGATTTGCTCATCACCCAATGACGGTTGGGTTTAGGGGTGGGGTTAGGTGCTACGCCTCCTTTTTAAAATCGTACAATTTCGTGCGACTGAACTCGTACGAATTCATACGAATTAGCCACTAAACTGACAAAAAGTAAAATACTTACGTTTTCTCGTGAGATCAGGCTGAAAATACGTACCTCCAGGGAGGTATTTCGCAGTGTCCAGAAACATCCACGAGACTACGTTTTCAGAATGAGCCTGGGTTGAATAAAAAACAATTTACCTTGATCTTCAAATTTCAAAAGACCCATAAAACATTGTGTTTTAATTCCTTCAATGATTCTGCAAGGGGTTCACACACTATAAAACAACCCTGTATGATAGTAATTATGTATTTGAAATAAGTGCTTTGCTCCTACTTCTACAACAATAATAATAATAGTGTAACAAACTGTCAAGCATATTGTGACAAACTTCTTGTAGACTCTGATAGTAATGTTTGTCTCTAGATACAGGGATGTTTACAGTAAGGAAAAGCAGGTGTGGTGCCACGCAGAGCTCTCCAACAACTACAACACTGGACTCAATGGGAGTGAGAACAGCTTGTTTTGACAGGCAGCAGT
Source organism: Danio aesculapii (assembly GCF_903798145.1). Taxonomy (NCBI): domain Eukaryota; kingdom Metazoa; phylum Chordata; class Actinopteri; order Cypriniformes; family Danionidae; genus Danio; species Danio aesculapii. The sequence goes on from NC_079457.1 coordinate 44,344,357, forward strand.
TCAGCACAGCACGGCACAACATTAACTCCATGCCATTGTGATTATGCTTTGGCTCATACTTGGGTCATTTCTGCCACCACCTAATGTGCGTGTCCAACTGTTAGCCGAATAAAAATATGCCAAGCACACAGCACATGTTCAAAAATTTAATATGTCATAATTAACTTGCAGAATATTGATATCACTGGGACTTATATTTAATTATTATATAAACTTGTCTTTTAAGAATATTCAGATTATTGTATTGACCAAGCGATGAAGAAAAATGATAATTATTTTCACATTTTATTCAGATTTTTATTGGACTATTGTTTGTTAACACTTTACAGTAAAGCTCCATTTGTTAACATCAATTCATTGAACTAAACTACAAAAGCTTTATATTCATCTTGGGTGATGTCATGGTCACACTTTATTTTGATGGTCTGTTTGTTGAATGAAGTTACATTGCATCTACATGCCTACTAATTCCCATTAGATTATAAGTAGACTGTTAGGTTAGGGTTAGGGTTGGGGTTAGTGCAAAATGACATGTACATGCAAAGTTTCTTATAGTCAGTTAAATGTCTGTTGAATGTCTGTATCAACAGATATTAAGCAGACAGTCTACTAATACTCAAATGGACCATCAAAATAAAGCGTTACCGATGTCAATTGCTTAGTTAATGCCTAATAATATATTAAACTTGTAATTGTTTGATTAAACACATGTTGATAACTAATAAAATTAACTTTTTTGTCTAACATTAACACAGTAACTGTAATAAATGCCGTTATTTCTCAGTTTAGTAATGATCAATTTACTAATTAACAATGGAAACAACAACGGCAGAAACCTAAATGTGTTATTATGTGTATTATATGTATTATGTGTGTCAAAATGTGTTTATGACATTCCAGTTCACGTGAATAACAAGACATTCAGGCGACTACAGTGACTACTCACTTGGGAATTAGATCAACAGGCCACGTTCACACAGTCGACCACTAATGTGAAACACTCTTTCCTTCAGTTTAGTCCCTGATTTATCAGGGGTCACCACAGTGGAACGAACTGCCAACTACTTGGCATATATTTTACACAGTGCAACCCAGCACTAAGAGTATAACCTTCTATGCTGGGAAACACTTACTCACACAAATTTAAGTAGAGGTCTTTTTTTTTCTATAGAGGTCTATAATTTAACTAAATGTTGTAAAATAAATGTTGTTTTTGTAGACAACAACTAGATTTAGTAGACAAGATTTTGATTTATTAATTGAATTACTTTGGTTCGACTTAAAATCAAAATCTGAGTAAAGTTGGACTAAACCAGTACCGATTCATCCTATATGCGGAATACGCAAGGTGCGAAGGGCCCCGCAAGTTACCGAAGGCCGATCCCTTCCCCAATCCCCCTGGCTTGTCTTTACTTACTGTTTAACCCCAAACCCCATCCCACCTTCAGCCCAAGTGAATTGGAGGGATGAAATTGCACTTAAAAAAAGGCGGAGCTTCAGAACACACCTACTGATTGCATAATCTCCACAGACCAATGGCAGCTCAAAGGTGTTTAGGAGCCAAAACAAACTCCCCCAAAAGTTTGTTTTGATGAGATGTGTCAAACTGCTGGAACAAATTTAAACAAACTGAAACTGAATATTGAGTAGGAGGCGGGGCTTTCTTTTGCACAGCATTGCCTCATAGCAAACTAATGGTAAGAGGGGCGTGGCTAAGAATATTATAGCTGAAGTGTCGATCTGACATCATTAGAGAAGGACCGACACTCCAACTTCAGAAGCTGTAAGTGCTGTTATCAAGCATTTAACATATTTGCACACTTATTTTACATATTTGTTTTATATTTAATTCTTTAGTGATTTAAAGACATAATATTATGAATTAATTCAGCAGAAATGTGTTTATAAATGTAAATGTGTCATAATTTCATATGGTGTACTTTAAGACATTTATTGTGGGAGCGTGTCACTTAAAAAGAAATGACGTGTATTGTGAGTAATGTGTTTATGATAGACTAACGATGAACGAATGCATGTTAATGCTGTGTAAAGTTACATGTGTTTAAGAAGCTTAAAGTTACTACTGTCATAAGTCAAAAAGACAGTAAAGAAGACTTTATTAACCCAAGGACCCTCTTTTCATGACAAGCGACCAATGAGGTATTTGTTTTGCTTGTTTAATGTTTTAAATAATCGTGGTTTGTATCATTTCTTATACGTTTGTACTGTGTTCATTTACTAAAACAGTTCTCACGGTGTCAAGGTATCAAAAGCGCAATGCACATTAAGAGGATGACTTTAAGAATAAACACCCGTTCGGAAGAGATCACAGGTAAACACTCACATTTACATGAACTACAAATCCGCCATGTTATGGACTACATATTCAGTCATGCAACACGCACACACACACCTGCTCCAAGTTTCCTCTGATTAGACTTTCACAGCTGATGCTGGGACTGATTACTGCACTACATAAGCAGCACGAAAGCAGCATCAGCTGTGAAAGTCTAATCAGAGGAGACTTGGAGCAGGTGTGTGTGTGTTGCGCGGCTGAATACCTAGTCCATAACATGGCGGATTTGTAGTTTATGTGAATGTGTGTGTTTGATTGAAGATTACCAAAATAAATGGATTAAGACTTCTTTAGTTGTTCAGCAAATGAATAACAACTTATTAACAACATTGTAAATTTTAATTTCACACAAACTTTCCATCTAAATGCTGCTCTCAGCAATGTAAGCAGCCTCAGGATGTCGGTTAGACACTTCAGTTACAATATTCAAGCCCCTCTTACAGCTAGTTTGCTATGAGGGAATGATGCTCAAAAGAAAGCCCCTCCCCTAATCAATATTCAGTTTCAGTTAGAAGTCCAGGAACTTCTCTTTACACCTGAACAAAGACTGAAAAAAGAAAAGCTTCACTACATCACGGCTTAACAGTCTGACAGAACAGAAGCAAACGAAAATTATTCTCATGAACTGGATTTTCAATAAACAACTAAATCATTCGAGGGAAATGTTCATTTTAAAATATTTGTTGTGACATATTCACACACACACATCAATTTTAAACAATGAGCTAGTCTGACTCTAATGCAAATTGAAAAGTCTTCAACAACAAAGTAGGCCGTTTGTTTTCTACCATTTGTTTTCTACCATTAAATGTAATACAGTCAGTAGTTAACCATTAAAATTGTTACTTCATATTCAGTACATGAGCATGTTTTATACACAAACCCTTAATTAAAATTAGATACAAACTTTCATACAACTTTCTTTTACAATATATGTAAATTCGTATTTCAATGTTCTTAAATATATATTTCCTGTCTAATATACTCAAACTTTGGTGCTATATGCGTAACTTTTTCTCCTGTAATTTAGGTTAAGTGTAGAAAGTGTGTAGTGTAAATTTGTGTAATATGTGTAATTTCATTGGACTTCCCACGTTCCAATGACAATAAAGATATTGTATTTTACAATAATAATACAATATAATAATAATAATAATAATAATAATAAATATAGCTAGTGGGAGTTTGCATAGAACATGACGTAAGTTGTAATAGAGTGAGTTTTTGCTTTTCGAGCGCCTCTTACCTGCACTCAGAGAGAGGAGCAGGTACAGCTAGCTGCTTAGAGAGCAACGGCGCAGGACAGCAGTACTGGTGCAAAGCATTTACATACCTACGACACAAGGAGAAACAAACACGTCAAACACCCGCCTACAAACACACTTCAGCTTCAAATTTCAGCTTCCTAATGTCCTGTTGGCCACTGTGTGAATGCTGCGTTAACTCTGAATCCTTTAATAAAGTCTTGCTGAGACAGAATCTGATTATTGCCAATTTTGGACAGGGGAAAAGGATTTTCTATTGTCTAAAAGAACATCATATCCTCAGATATTTTCGTAATCGCTCTTGTCATTTGAGACGCTAACCTAACAGACATTTTGATGTGGTATTTTCATGTGTTTGTGATTGATATTGATGGGGAAAATGACAGGTGAAGATGTGAGTTCATTTCTCCATGAGTAAGCAGGTCTTTATGTAACTCTGCACCAGACTGCCATCAAACGCACAACGCCGCTGCTTCAATCAGAGACACACAATTTCATACACTTGAGTTAAAACATCAACATAACAGTTCGAGTGCATTAAACACAATTGCTTCCCATAACCGACTGCTGACTACACACACAGACTTGTTCCTATATCCCGGTGGGGACTCTCATAGACATAATGATGTTTAAATATACAAACCGTATATTGTATCCCCTTACCCCTAACCCCAACCCTCACAGGAAACAATCTGCATTTCATAATTTTCAAAATACTTCATTCTGTCTGATTTATAAGCATGTTTACCCATGATAACCTAAATTTTAGTCCCCATGGGATATTAAGTCCCCCTCCTCCCAGGATATACAAACAAGTACACACACACTTGTACAGCTATCTTTATGAGGACTTTCTATAGACATATTCATTTTTGCACTGTAGACTGTATGATATTCTGTGCCCCTCCCGCAACCCTATCATTTTCAAAATACTTACTTTCTGGGTGATTTATGAGCCATTTTTCTCATGGGGACCAAAAAATGTCCCCAAAATGTCCCCCAAAAAAATGTACTGGTATCACTATACTTAAGGGGACATTTGGTCCCCACATTGTGACGAATACAAGGTACACACACATGTGCAGATTGAAAATATTAATGGAATCGTCTTGGCCATTTCTAAACAGCAATATCAAGTCACAAATAAATGAAATGAAAATGTGTACTGATAAAATAAATAATCAAAAAAGTATGCCTTCTTTCTTCGCTTGAAAACGTCAACAAGGTGCTCACTACGCCGTTTACGGCGATCTTGAAACTGACTTTGAAACACCCTGTTGGTCACTGTTATTATTAACATGAGATATCAGTATAATTCATCCCTATTCATACCAGCAGGGCTGAACAATTACTCATGACACAACTGATATGGCTTGCTGTGAGGTTTTTAGAGCGAAGCCCAGCACTGTGTTTATTTACATGTTTTCAGCATTTCAGTGAATGCTGATCCACACAAACTCCATCTCTGAATTCACTTTATCATTCATATCAGGCACCATATGAATGTTTTTATCATTAAAATCTCCAAAAACCTTTTGAACCGTTTTGATTTGTGTATTTACATGATGCCAAATGTCTGGAAGAGTGTTCAAATAAGCAATTTTAACTAGATTTCTTTATTCTGTTCAAACATCCTGTTGTTTTACTTGAAAAAGTCAACAAGGTGGTCACTACGCCGTTTTAGGTGGACTTTAAACTGACTTTGAAATGTCCTGTTGGTCACTGTGTGATGTGTAAAGCTATGGTCACACTGGGCGTTGTATGTGCGAAATTCTGTCGTGCGGCACTGCGAAAAGGGGCGGGATTAAACAAGATGATTAGACATTAAAAAGACAAGCGATTCCTCCATGCTTTAAATTTCTGTCCAGAGAGGTCCTGTTTTGATCATCAATGGGTCTCACGCAGTCAAGTGATGCGATTTTGCAGGTCAGAGTTCACCAAGCTTGAACTTTGCACCGCAGCACCCTGCGAAACTTAACGCATGACCTTGCGTTTCCGGTCTGACGCATTCGCGTGCGTATGAATGGAAGTCTATGGGAGGAAAAGCCCAGTGAGACCGCAGCTTAAGACGGGTATTATTAACATGAGACATCAGTATAATCCATCCCTATTCATACAAGCAGGGCTGCACAATTACTCACGATACAACTGATATAGCTTGCTGTGAGGTTTTTAAAGCGAAGCGCACACTGTGTTTGTTTACACATGTTTTCAGCATCTCAGTGAATGCTGATCCACACAAACTCCATCTCTGAATTCACTTTATCATTCATAACAGGCACCATATGAATGTTTTTATCATTGAAATGTCCAATAACCATTTGAACCGTGTTGATTTTGCTGATTTGTGTATTTACATTATCTCAAATGTTTGGAAGAATGCTCAAATCCAGAGGAATAAGCAACTTTAACTAGTGAGACGTGTGCTAATGCTAGTGATGTCACACACTCTCAATTACCAATTTGGCAAATCTCGAAAACAGGGAAACAGCAGCGAGGCTTTAATATGTTGTGTGTTTTATTCGACTGCACAGAGCAGCATTATAACTGAAGCCTAAAATGTATTTAGTCTGATAAAACCTCGCAGCTTTTTCTCTACATGATCACGAGCTGAAGAACAGGAAGTGGTGGACCTTGGCATAATAAAAGCTCTGCTGGTTTCATGCCACGTCACGTTCGTCTCTTATCAGCAATAGCTTCAGCATTTCTCTCGATTCACTTCCACAGCTTTTAGATTTACTCTGCTTCATACTACAATGATAATAAGTGTCGAATACTGAAGCTCATCCATCAACATGATTTCTGCAGGAGTCCATTAGGATGATGAAGACCACAACTCCCATGATTCCACATTCAGTCACAGAGGGCTCTATTTTAATGATCTAGGCGCAAGTCTAAAGCACATGGTGCAAAAGCATTATTATGTCTGAATCCACTTTTGCTATTTTATGGACGGAAAAATACGGTCCGCGCCCCGGCGCATGGTCCAAAAGGGTTGTGCTTTTTCTCTTAATGAGTTATGGGTGTGTTTTGAGCTTGACGTGCATTAAACCAATCAGAGTCTCATCTCCCATTCCCTTTTAGAGTTAGTTGCATCGCGCCATGGCACATTTGCTATTTACATGGCGGACTTTGAAAGTGGAAAAGCTGAATGCTTCACTAGCAAGAAAACAGTTAAACAGATCATCTGCAGCGCGAGAATAAAGAACAAGCCTCCTCCATTCGGCCTCTTTACTTTCTCTTTACTTTTACTCTTTACTCCTTTACTTTCGTGGAGTAAGGAAACGGTGGAAACTCACTCCACTGAAGACATCCATCAGCCTACATATTTAGTTTCCTTTGTTAAGCGCAAAGATTTGTTATTTGTTTTAATGAATAAATTAACAATAGTATGAGTTATAATCTTGAGTTATATCCAAACACGTCCTATTCTTATGCCCCATATGGTGATGCATCGTCTCCAAAACCCAACAGGTGCACAAATCTAAACTTGTTTTATTAAAACAAATATAAATATGCATATAATAAATAATTCTCACAATAATAATAATAATAATAATAATTTTTTACAAATGCAAACTGTGATGAATAAACTGAATAAAACCCGAGATAAGGCATGGAGGTAGTGGTTTTATATGTAGAAAATAATAATTTTTGTAACATTTGAATCTTTAAATTTGTTTTTTATTTGTAAAGATATTTGTGTGTTACTGTAATCCTGTGTGTATTAAGCAATGTGTAAGCATTTGAACCAGCATGGGCACATAACTAACGCGCTCTGCGTTAGACTTTAGAGCAGCTTTTAGTTGATCAATGGTGTATTTCAGTCAGTGTTCTCAGATGTATCTGACAGATTTCAGCCCCAAAACTATTCAAAACCCGGCGAAGTGCAAAAACGACCGCCCAGAAATCTGGAGGCGATCATAAGCTGTTCTGAAGTTGAAGACCGGGGTTGTTGGGCGGGGGGTTATGGGGGGGGGGTTGTTGGATGGCATCTCTTCATGAGAACGGTTGATTTGGTTCTGTAGAGGTGAACATAAGCAGATAATAAGCTAAGACTGGGGGAGGGTAGGGGGGTCTGGTGCTGGGGGGTGCAAAACCGCCCAAATTTTCTCTACCCGCCTATGTCGTTTTTTACCCGCACAAACAAATTCAACACTGATTTCAGCTCCTCAAAATAGGAACACATCAACCATGTGCCTTAACACACCTCTATTTTAGACCAGCACACCCATGAGTCCACAAAGCAACGCAAATGGATTTGCTATTTCAAGAGTTCCCACTTAGATATGCTTGCCGTATAAAGCAGGTTTGGCATGCTGTCCCGGGAGAGAACCCTGAGCTCGGAGATATTTGAGCCCGGGGCTCCCGCCCGGTCGATAAGCATATCAGGAAATCCGAGATCAGGTAGGTCTCGAGAGTTCCCCCTTTAGAAAAGGGAGGAAAAGGAGGAGAAGGGGTGGAAGGGGGGATTCTTCCAAACGAAGATAGTATGGTAGGGAGAAATGATCCATTTATAGTAAACTAGGATCACTCTGATTGGATTATTACTGATTACAGATGAGTGGCCAGACGTGCTCAATCATATCACGTGCTGCTCTCGAAATTAGTTTATGAAACTTCACTTAAACAACATGGTGCAAAACATGAAAATGACTGTTGCGCTGGTCTGAAAAAAAAAATTGCGCCAAACACATCTTGCACTTCATTGCGTCGAGTGACAGGGCCCAGAGTCATCAAATTACTTATTGTTGGTTGTGAATACACGCCCTCTAGTGGCCACAATTCCATAATGAGCCTTTAAGGAATCAATATGGGTTTCCACAAAAATAAACATTCAATGGACTACTTGACATTTGAAAACTGAAGCAAAGACATGGCCATTTTACAGTTACACATTATGTTTCTTAATTAAACTTCATTTATAGTGAACTAGATCAGCAGTCTAGTTTTCATTTGTTGTAATATTGATGATTACACTGATGTCAATGACTTAAGTAAAAATGTAATGTGATCATGTGACAACAACATACTGTAGCTAATGGAAATATTTATCGGTCCACTCTTCAGAAGCGAAAAAAGATAACAGCACACAGTACACGCTGTCCAATACAAACAGGCAGCCGATCTTTCTTATCAAGCCACATTCATCATCGATGCGTCCTTTAAAGTGCACAAATGCCCCAAAGACCATAAAACACCACCGACATGTCCTTCAGATTAACCTCGGTCACCTTGAGAGGGTCAAATCCCCAATAAACACAAGCAAACGCATCTCTTGTGCTGTCTTTCAGATGCTAGTTTCGGGCTTTATAAGCTGATAAGAGCAGGAAGACACAAAATAAACAGCAAAAAACCAAAACGTCAGCCAGACTGAATATTACAAAAGGAGGACGACCGCATTCACACATCAGCTTCTAACAGCACATTGTGCTCCGAGCATGTGACTGTGAAATTGCGTCACAAGTGCTAGAGCACACACACACAAACACACACACACAGGGTCACAGTTCCTCATTATTTTGCGCAAATAATCAAATAAATTCAGATTAGCAGAGTAACCATGCTATTATTACTGTCGTTACCACAGCAGCACATCCTGCTCTCAGTATGACAGCTAATGCGTCCTATAAACAGCAGACAGCCCTGTCATTGCAAGCTCCCCGTGGAAAACACACACGCACACACCCATCGCTCAGGCTCTCAGTAAAACACACGCCTCGGCATGTCAGCGCAGGTAAAGCCACGTGCAGATCAGCGTCAGATACTCACATCATGCTGAGTCTGTGTGCCATGTCTGCAGGTCTGTGTGCTGGTGCGCTCTGAGCGTGCTGACAATCAAACTGCGCTGCGCTCCTGGCCTGTGATGATGTCACATGGGCAGCGCACACTTCTTCAGCAGCAGCAGCAGCTCGAAGCAAGACTATCGCAATGCGGAGACGCACACATTATCGTGATGGAGAAATAAAGACCAGGGCAGTCTAGAAATGCTGATGAGGAACTGTGTTTGAGAATTATGTGTGTGCGTGCCTTAAAGATGCACTCTGACTCCTCCGTCTGCAGGCTTTAGTACGGTCCGCACTCGGGGCGGCTGATTGGCTCGCAGGTCTCCATGGAAACAGGAGGAGGGAGAGAGAGAGAGAGAGAGCTCCCATCACACACGCAATAGTACATCAGCATCAGCAGCCAGAGGTCAAGAAGAGAGAATTTATTACTGCTCCCAGAAATGAAATGACGTAAAGCGGCCATTAAATGAATCATATGCAAATGGGTGCAAATGTTGAAAAAAAAAACCCTGAAATTTTTAAATGATGCTAGCAAGCTCCATTTAAAATGATTGTTCATGATGTTTCTTATTACTTTAAGGTGAAATACTCTTAAGATTCTCTTGACCACTTATGATTGTTGATTATGCACCACCTGCCCACTTCCGTTAGGTATGAAACATCATTTTCTGCTGTTATATTGTGAGAGCTACACTGTAGCGAACACATCTGTGTTTTACTGGTTAATCTGTTTAATTGTGGAGCTTTGGGATTGATGAATGAAAGAATGAATGATCCAATGAATGATTGAATGAATGAATAAATTAATGATCAAATGATCGAATGAATGAGTGAATGATCCAATGAATGTTCCAATGAATAAATGGATGGACGAACAATCGAATGATCAAATGAATAAATGAATGATTGAATGATCAAATGAATGAATGAATGAACAAACAAATGAATGATTGAACAAATGAATGATCGAACGAATGATCAAATGAATGATTGAATGAATGAATGATCGAATAAATGAACGAATAAATGAATGATCCAGTTAATGGCTGAATCAATGAATGATCGAATAAATGAATGATTGAATGAATGATCAAATGAATGACTGAATCGATGAACGATCGAATAAATGCATGATCAAATTAATGACTGAATGCATGAACAAAAAATAAATAAATGATTGAATAAATGAATGAATGATCGAATAAATGAATGATCAAATGAATGAATAAATGAATAAATCAATTAATCAATCAATGGATGAATGAATAAATGAATGATCAAATGAATAAATGAATGTAAGAACGAACAAATGAATGAATGATTGAATGATTGATCAAATGAATGATTAAATAAATTAATGATCAAATGAATGAGTGAATGAATGAATGATCCAATGAATCAATGGATAAATTGAACGATCAAATGACCAAAGGAATAAATAAATGATTGAATAATCAAATGAATGAATGAATGAACGAACAAATGAATGATTGAATGATCAAATGAATGAATGAATGTATGAACGAACAAATAAATGAATGATTGAATGAATGATTGAATAAATCAATGAATAATCGAAAAAATGAATGATTGAATGAATGAATGAATGAATGATCAAATTAATAACTTAATCAATGAATGATCAAATAAATGAATGATCAAATGAATGAATGAATGAATGTATGAACAAACGAATAAATGAAATGAATGATTGAATGAATCAATGAATGATGGAATAAATGAATGATCAAATGAATGAATGAATAGATTATCAAATTAATGACTAAATCAATGAATGATCGAATAAATGAATGATCAAATGAATGAATGAATGTATGAACAAACGAATAAATGAATGATTGAATTAATGAATGTATGAATCAATGAATGATTGAATAAATAAATGATCAATATAATGACTGAATCAATGAATGGTCGAATAAATGAATGATCAAATGAGTGAATTAATAAATGTATGAACAACTGAATAAATTAATGATTGAATGAATGAATGAATGATCGAATAAACTAATGATCAAATGAATGAATGAATGATTGAATGAATGAATGAATGATCGAATAAACTAATGATCAAATGAATGAATAAATGATTGAATGAATGAATAAATGAATGATCGAATAAACTAATGATCAAATGAATGAATAAATGATTGAATGAATGAATGAATGATCGAATAAACTAATGATCAAATGAATGAATAAATGAATGATCGAATAAACTAATGATCAAATGAATGAATGAATGAATGAATGAATGAACGAATGAATGAATGAATGAATGAATTAATGAATGAATGAATGAATGAATGAATGATCGAATGAATGATCAAATAAATTAACGATTAAATGAATGAATGAATGATGCCTTCACTTGTTAAGTTGAATCTAGCCAATTTTACAAGTTGGTTCAACTTACATCAGTTTTAAAAAACTTAAAACTTCAGAAAACAATTTGTCTAGCTTAAAAGATCCAGTGGAAACCTGATCAAATGATCCAAATAAGTTCATATGATTAAAACACGTATGTTGTCATCACTGTTTAATCAGACAATCTTACTGTGTGCAATAACATCTTATTCAATAACATTAGTTAAATGCATGGGTTAGTGCGAAAAAAAACTTTTCTACAGTGTTTATTAATAGTGTTAATGCTAATACCAAGACGTAAATAAAAGCTCTGTGTTAATTAATGGACCAGATCTGATATTAATAACTAATAACAAAGATTACAAATAAAACATTGAATAAGAGGGATGTAGGAGTAGGTGGTTCACAGCTTAAAGCAGAAGGATACAAACATCTACTTTTCATTTCAGTTTTCATTTAGCACACGACAACCTCAAAACATTATGCAAATCTGAGCATGAAAATCCCTACGTGAGCATTACATGAGCTTTAGATGTTAAGATGATAATATAAAATAAAAAGAAGTGATCATATTTTCCCCCATGACAATGTTTCGTCTGTGTGATTTTTTTTAATGTGTGAAGAAGCTGTGATGTGTTTTTTCAAGGTTTAGGTTCCGTAAATAATAAGCAGGGTGTCATGATAGCTCAGTGGTTAGCACTGTCACCTCACAGCAAGAAAAGTCGCTGGTTCGAGCCCCGGCTGGGCCAGTTGGCATTTCTGTGTGGAGTTCTCCCCGTGTTGGCGTGGATTTCCCTCCGGTGCTCCGGTTTCCCCCAGTCCAAAGACATGCACTACAGGTGAATTGAATGAACTAAAGTGTGTATGGGTGTTTCCCAGTACTGGGTTGCAGCTGGAAGGGCATCCGCTGTGTAAAAAAATATATGCTGGATAAGTTGGCGGTTCATTCCACTGTGGTGACCCCTGACAAATAAAGGGACTAAGCTGAAGAAAAAATGAATGAATGAAAATAATGAGCATAGTTTAACCACCAGAGGGCAGTACAGTTAAACAAAACACAGCAAACGCTACTGCAGAAAAGCCCTGCACTATCCTCTAGGTCAGAGCACATCAGCACTGGTGTCACATATATTACGGAGGGTCTTCTGACCAACATGATTCATTTCAGAAGAACAATATAAGACATTAATTTTGACCAGACGCTGAGTGACACTGAATGTTACACTATTTTAACACTGCATTTTAATTGTGGCCAAAAGTGATGTCTCCAATTAATTTATTTATTGTCTGATTCAGATTTGGGGCAGCGTGGTGGCGCAGTGAGTAGCGCTGTCACCTCACAGCAAGAAGATCACTGGTTTGAGCCTTAGCTGGGTCAGTTGGTATTTCTGTATGGAGTTTACATGTTCTCCCCGCGTTTGCGTTGGTTTCCTCCGGGTGCTCCGGTTTCCCTCACAAGTTCAAAGACATGTGGTACAGGTGAATTGGGTAAGCTAAATTGTCAGTAGTGTATGTGTGTGAATGGAAGTGTATGGGTGTTTCCCAGTGCTGGCTTGCACTTGGAAGGGCATCCGCTGCGTAAAACATGTGCTGGATAAATTGGCAGCTCATTCCACTGTGGCGACCGCAGATTAATAACGGGACTAACCTGAAAAGAAAATGAATGACTGTTTCTCATGTTTGCTTTGAATGCATTCTCATGCCAGCTTCTCAATAAACATGTTTCTTTCTCTTCATCACAAATACTGGATTATATATGGTTGGGAAATGGTGTCAGCTGCTATTTCTGACATCTAAAGAAAGGTAAAGGTGCTGGCTGATGCTATTTTTAGGCATATTTTCATCACTGAATGCCTGGATATCAAAACGGTTCAAAATAATACAGCAGATCTGACCAGTGAAAGACAGATGGTCTCCATGACCCCTCCTCTACGCCAATATGGCGCACTGTCTTAAAGCTGCCACTTAAATAACTGAGGCTCAGGTCAGAAAGCAGACTGCTCAAACCAACCATTTGTTTAGTTTTCAGTTTTGTCAGCTGATCGATCGTGAGTTTCTTGCTTATGTCACCTTTGGCTTGTGTAGCTGCAGGGGTCTGAAATCACTTCAGACATCTATTTATCAATATGAGCACACTGGCTGACACCATGGGACGAGCACAATACCTGTACTGAATAAAGATGGCGTCATCTGTTGAGCTGCTTTACAGCTGCATCGCATTCCTGCTCAATTATACTAATACTGAACGATTAAAGGTGTAGGGTTGACATCTAGTGGTTGAACTAGGTATTGCAGTCCAAATTCAAAATATTGGACAGGGTTTTGTTAAACATGTTAATGTTTACGTTTGTAATATCCATATAATTTGCTACTTAAAAACACATTGTGTGGATTTTTATAACTCTGAATCTGTCTCATTTCATAGCTCACATCTGAGGCCAGTTTAATTTCTCTCCACAAGTGCGAATGTCAGGTCAGTCACTGTTAAAGCAGGCTCGCGACTTTAGCCGGATCGCACTTTATATGGAGATTTTTCCACTTCATCATACAGATTTAATAAATGGTTGACTTTGTTTTAAAGCTCAACATGTGTCAAGGTATTCCACTTATTTTAAAAGGCACCTATGGTAAAAAAATCTACTTTTTAAGCTGTTTGGACAGACATGTCTGTAGGTACACTGTCATATTGGGGTGATATAAGCACACCCAGTGCTTTTTTTCAATTTAACAACATAAAAAACAGTGGACCAATTGGAGCGGTTTTCAGACCGACTGCAACTTGATGTAGGAGTGCGGTCCCCCCGCCCACCAATATTGATTGACTGCCACGTCATCATATCCTCAGTTTGTTGATTCACGTCACTAAAGGAACACCCTTGCTCTATTTTTAGATGCAAGGCTCATTGGGCTCAACACAAGAGCAATATTCTCCACATTATCGCTCTAATCGGAATTATTGGTTGTATCTTTAGGTAGGTTTGTAAACGTGTACTTTTTATTGAGTCTACCTTATACTTCAGCCGTTTGCATTTCTTGGGATCACAGAAGCTCCCTGTGATCTTAACTAGGTGCTGCTGTACCTGACGCTGTGCCATGCATTTTAGAATTCTAAACAAGGTTTCTGTCAGGGTACACACAACGGCGCTTCAAGACGGCAGCAGGGCGCCGCGGACAGCTGCCGACTTGAAGCGCCGTTGTGTGATTCGGGACACTTCATGTTTCTGCCGCGCCACAGAGAGTGTCTGTGTGTGCCGTGTCGCGGCTTCGAGCGATGCATCCCATGCCGCAGTCAAAGTTAATTCAGTGTGCGTGGTTATTAGTCTCGGTGTACAAGTTCGGTACTTGAATCTAGCACACAGTTGGCTGTAAAACTATACAAAGACACAAATGATTTTGTACTCTCTGCTTGGTCTGTGTCCGAGTCGTACATGTACGGCTGATTGCTGATCCTCTCAGTCCTGCTCCTTCTCTCAGTCTGTCTGACTCTGTTGCAAACACAGAGCGGGTGAGCTCATGGCTCCGCCCCCTTGTTACGTTGGGCAGGAAGTCGAAACTAATTTACATGTGAAGCAACACACACCTAAATCAGCGAACTGTGGACACGCCCCCTACATGACACTTTTTAACACATTATAATAAAACAATCTGAACTGTGTTTTAAACTGAACCTAAACTGGCACACTCAGAAGAACCATAATATTAATATTAAATCATAAAAAAACAGGTAAACTATGTGCCCTTTAAATTCAATTTATGGCTGATACACTGCAAAATATTTAGCTTTGCTATGGTTTGATGACTGGTCGGATGGGTATGCTGTTATGAAGAGCAAGGAACAGATAGTGGACTGTTTAACAGCTAATGTGATATAAATCTCAGTGGAGTTGCCCCAAACGATGACAAAATCCTATACCTGATCCTATACCTCCGGTTTCCCTAACAGTCTAAAGACATGCGGTACAGGTGAATTGGGTAAGCTAAATTGTCCGTAGTGTATGAGTGAGAATGAGTGTGTGTGGATGTTTCCCAGAGATGGGTTGCAGCTGGAAGGGCATCCGCTGCGTAAAACATATGCTGAATAAGTTGGCAGTTCATTCTGCTGTGGTGACCCTGGATTAATAAAGGGACTAAGCCGAAAAGAAAATGAATGAATAGAGCAGGTAAAACAAATCTTAACATAAAAAAATCTTAAATCAAATATATTGAATAGTAAATCATGAAACAAAGAATCCACAAAAACTAAAAATGCAGAATTTCAGGGAAAAAATACAACCTTCAACTCAATCTTATTCATTAAACTTCATTATTATTATTAATTCATTTTGTTTTTGGCTTAGCCCCTTTATTAATCAGGGGTTTATGAACCGCCAACTGTTCCAGCATGTTTTACACAGCGCATACCCTTCCAGTTGCAACCCAGTACTGGGAAACACCCATACACACTCATTCACACACATACACTATGGCCAATTTAGTTAATTCAATTCACCTATAGTGCCAGAAACCAGAGCACCCGAAGGAAACGCATGCCAACACAGGGAGAACATGCAAACTCCACACAGAAATGCAAACTGACCCAGGCGGGACTTGAACCAGCAACCTTCTTGCTGTGAGGCGACAGTGCTAACCAGTGAGCCTGAACTTATAATAATATTAATGGAATTCATATTTATTTCTATAGTGCTTTTAACAAGCAAAGAGAATAAAAATCCATAATAATATTTCAGACTGTGGCATATATTCAGCATATTCAGGCAGGCCGGAGTGTATATTAATTATTACAATGAACTGAAAATAACTGAAACTAATCAACAGATTTGACAGGCCCTCACACAGTAGTATTAGAGTAGTCTGTTCATTTAGCACACAAACACACACAGACAGACAGTGTGAAGGACATGCAGCTGTTCCCCATCTGAAAGGTCATTTCTCTGAGCTTACTGTGCAGAGATGACGAGACCTGAGCTTTGCCTCACATCACTTCAACATGTGCGTCCTTCAGCATGTTCTCATCACAGTCTCGGCTGTGTAGCCAGTCTGTTCAGTGTCCAGTCCCATACACAGACCTGTCATGCAGTTTACTGTATACTGTAGGTGAGTGACCATAACACATGTCATAGCTTGTGTCTTAAAGTGACAGAAGCTTTCAGGGACTCGTGGCTTTCACACACACTCACACTCCTAAAGCAGAACCCACAACCATCCCAGAACAACACACTTCATCAGGCTGCGTTCAATGGGAGTCGCTCACAGTGATAATGACAGGTACAAGGAACACAGCTAACACTGAAGTCAAGGCCGGCCCTGTACATTTGGGGGCCCTAAGCAGAATAATGTTGGTGGGTTACCTTGCTCTAAATAGTTGCAAACAGGCCCACAATGATTATATTGCTTATTAAATACAATCAATGAAATTGAAAAGTAGCGCTTGAGTTCTTCTACTTAATAACTGTCCAGATGATTTGGACATTTTTAAACAGCACTGTTTTTGTCAACTAGCAGCTTCAAAAATGAACAATTAAGCGATCTTTAATAAAGGGACCAGTGATTCTTTCTTTGTGTCCTTCTGGAGTGTTTAAAACTTATTCAATTAATTTAGCAAACAGACTGCAGATCCTATAAAAGATTCTAGGTTGAGTTTGATTATAAATTCATTCATTTTCTTGTCGGCTTAGTTTCTTTATTAATCTGGGGTCGCCACAGCGGAATGAACTGCCAACTCATCCAGCATTTGTTTTACACAGCGGATGCCCTTCCAGCCGCAACCCATCATTGGGAAACACATACACACTTATTCACACATACACTACGGACAATTTAGCCCAGTGTTTCCCAACCCTGTTCCTGAAGGCACACCAACAGTACACATTTTCAACCTCTCCCTAATCAAACACACCTGAATCAGCTCATCAGGACATTAGAAGTGACTCCAAAACCTCAAGTTAATGGGTCAGATTAGGGAGACATGCAAAATATGCACTGTTGGTGTGCCTTCAGGAACAGGGTTGGTAAACACTGATTTAGCCTACCCAATTAACCATGTCATTGGACTGTGGGGGAAACCGGAGCACCCGAGAAAACCCAAGCGAACGCAGGGAGAACATGCAAACTCCACACAGAAACGCTAACGGAGCCCAGGCTCAAACCAACAACCCAGTGACATTCTTGCTGCGAGGCGACAGCACTACCTACTGCGCCACTGCTTCGCCCTTCTTTATAAATTCCAAAAGCAAAATCCCTGCAATGAACTGACAGTGAACAATAATTGACCAAAGTCAAATGCATTACTTAGTAATAAAGTATACGTTCTGAACTCATTAAAAACTCAAGAAAACAATAACAAAACAATTAACATTAATGCAAAGATTGATCCATAAATAATAAAATCAATAAGCAAATAATATAAATATGGAAAATATTAATTTAAAAAACATATTAGAAAAAGGGAAGCAACAAATACTGGGTCAATGTTAATACCCAAATACAAAATGTATTATTATCTCCAGTCTCTAAAAAGACAAAAAAAAAAACAGGTCCTATAAGTAGACGACGTTTATTAACTGCTTATTTTCAATAAGGGAAGTTTCATAAACTAGTTTCGAGAGGAACATCAACTTCAGCTGATCCTCATCACTAATCATTAGCTAGCCTATCGGAGCACTCCAAAACTACTATATATATTCTAGCTAAACTTCATTCCCTATCTCTGTTTTCGGAACCCCCCTCCCAACCCCCCCTATCCTTCCCTTATCCCTCCTCCTCTTTGATCGGGCAACACGGTGGCTCAGTGATTAGCACTGTTGCCTCGCAGCAAGAGGGCCACAGGTTCAAGGCCTATTCGAACCAGTTGGCACTTCCTGCGCGGAGTTTACATGTTCTCCCTGTGTTTGCGTGGGTTTTCTCCGGGTCCTCCGGTTTCCTCCCACAGTTCAAAAACATGTACATAAGTGAATCAGAATACAGTCACAAGCACCCAGCGTATACATGCCTAACCAACCAGTATCACCCATTAGCCAGAAGCAGGGGGACATTCGAGAAACACCTGATCTCGTGTCCCTCCTAATGCTCATTAACCAGGCGGGAACCTTGGGCTCATCGATCTCCGAGCTCAGGGTTCTCTCCCGGGACAGCATGCCAAACCTGCTATTAGGGTTGAGCATTATCTAAGTGTGAACTTTTAAATATGCTATTAGATTGTGTCTTAATGATTTTGTCCTCGCCTCTTCTTGTCGTTGTTTTTCCCCGTAGTTTTTCTACGGCTGAAGAATAATGTTAGTTTCGTTTCATTTTCGCGATCAAATTCCTAAACAAAACCCGGCATTTAAATGGGACAGGCGATGAAGCAAAGGCCATGGTGGCTGTGTCTATGCACGGATTCGCATTCTTGTGTTGACCGGTCGCTCTTGCAGGTTACCTTGGAAGAACAAACTCAAACCGCGAGAACACCGAATTTATATGAGAAATGAGATGCTGCGAGCTCCCTGTCGACCTTCACACGAAAACAATTTCAACTTAAAGAGCCCATATTATGGGTTTTTGAAAATGCCCTTCCATGTAGTGTGTAACACAGCTCTAAGTGAAGTGAAATATCCAGCTAAAGCTTAAATCTGTAAGTGTACAGTGTTTAAAACTATTGATTCATCTATAAAAGAGTCGACTCATAGTGCTTCAAATGAGTCGTCTTGATAACGAGTCATTAGGTGTTTCGCGATGACACGGCTACGAAACACAAGCCCCGGCAGTAGTTGCGCGCGCAAACCCGGGAGATTTGAAACCTGCGGCCCCGCCCACTAACATAAAAAACACTAGACACACACACACAGACGCCGCCGGTCGAATGAAGTCATGCTGTGCTCAGATGGATATTATTGACAGTCTCTACCCAAAGATGAAACTGTGAAGAGTCAGTGGTTGAGGTTTATTCACTAGTGTAAGTAAGTGCGATTAAAATTGTTGCCTCGTTTACTCTAGCTTGTAAATTATGTATTTATTGTGTTTTGTTACTTGTTAACCTGATACAGTACACGCGGTTGCTCTTTATATTCTCTTATCGCATGTAAGCCACGTTGAAAACGTGACGCGTGACGCGTGCCGCTTTGTTTACGGATTTAACGTTAATGTGTGTGTGTGTGTGTTTGTGTGTGTGTGTGAGAAAAAGAGCAGGTAGAGTGTGTGACGGCTAGGGGCTAGGAGACTCGTGTCGATCTCCCCAGTTCTTCTGAGGAGGGTTGTGTGTGTGTGTGTGTGTGTGTGTGTGTGTGTGTGTGTGTGTGTGTGTGAAAAAAGCCTTACACTATGAAGTGTGTATGCACTGTGACTACTTTTATATTGTTGATTAGCATTTCACTCTGTCTCTCGCTGAAGCCTGTCACTGTCGACCAATCGCAGCAGGCTGTCATCGGTCCAATCAGCGCAGATTAGCTTCGCGCTGAGGAGGGGTTTGGGAACAAATGAATCGCTGAACGAATTATATGGGAGTCGCTGTAATAATTAGGTAAAAATAAATGCAGATTATAAGACCATCAAAGTGTTTTATGACCTTGCATGCATATTAGACTGTTGTTGGAGACCCTTACAACCAAAATATGACCCTATTTCATGTATAATATGGGCTCTTTAAATAAAATTGCGATTTTTGTTTCTCAGTGGAAATGTATGAATCTTTAAGTACTAAAGCACTGTCAATGAAGATAAATGTAAAATGCCAATAAAAACGATTTCAGCACCCCCTAGTGGCGGCGGGGCCCTAAGCAACAGCTTAGTTCGCTTATAGGGAGGGCCGGCTATGCTGAAGCGTATGTGTGTAAAAGAATTGTATGTATGTGTGTTTTCTTGTTGAACATACAAGAAGGTATTTTGAAGAATTTTGAACACCTGTGGGTTCCCCCATTCTTCAAATTATCTTCATTTGTGTTCAACAGAACTAAAAAATAAACTAATGCCTCCTTCACACTATCAGTGACTTTGTAGCTGCCTGTCGCTCTGGGTGGCAACTGAAGCCGTTAGTGAGCGTTCCCACGTTGAGGTAGCTTATAGGTACCATTTATTGTGATATTCACAGAGAGCGAATAAGTTTATGTGCCACTGAAAGTAAACATTGTTCAGAAAAAAACATTAAATATAAATGGAATCAGTAATAAAATGCTTATTTACAAAGACGATCACGAAGAAAGTGTGTCATTGCGGCTATTTATCTTCTGCAAACGCACGTCTGTGTAAGTCTACAGCATGGAGAATACTACCAGCCTCTGCAGGAACTGAGAGAGGATCACCTGAGCTCTACTGGTGCTTCTATTGGCTGTTGCTCAAGAAAGTGGCTCTTCATTTCCATAAAGTTGAAGGATTCGCTGGGTCGCTGTCGCTTGCGTAGTGTAAATGAGGCTTAATTGTTTTGAAACAAGTGAACAGTAAGTAAAAGGTTGACAGAACTTTCATTTTTGGCTGAACTATTGCTTTAAACTGCTATTATATCCAGTGATACGTTCAAACTGATAAATAAAAACTGATCTTTGTTTCTTTATGACTTTTAGACCATGTCTACACCAATATTTTTTCAAGAGTTCACACTTAGCTGATGATTCATCAATAGCTTGTTTGGCATGCTGTCCCGGGAGAGAGCCCCGAGCTCAAGGGATCCTCGAGCCCGGGGCTTCCTCCTGTTTGCAGAGCGAGAGGGGAGCCTGAGCTCGGTGGATCTCAGAACTCCCCGTCTGCAGTAGCTAAGGGAACACGTGAGGAAAAAAGGGGGCTAGATAAATGTTTCATTGTTATGCATGATGTATATATTTGGATGGTGGGAGGAAACCGGAGAACCCGGGGAAAACCCACGCGGACACGGGGAGAACATACAAACTCCTCACAGAAACACCTACCGACCTGGCAGGACCAGGGTTGGCAGTGTTCTTGCTGTGGGGCTAACAGTGCTAACCACTGGGCCTCCGTGCCGCCCGATCTAAAGTGAAGGAGGAGAATGGGGAAGAAGGGGGGTTTCTTCCAAACGAAGATAAGGTGGACTGAAAACTGTGGTTATTTATAGCAGCTTATGGCTCATATGATTGGATGATACTGATTAGCTTAATACGAGACCAGCTGTGATAAATCATAAGCACGTGATCCTCTCGAAATTAGTTTATTAATAAACCTCACATCATTTAAAAATCCATATTTTGACCTTTCATCCACACTAAGATGACTATTTTAGTGGTCATTCACATACTGAATCTTTTGTATCTCTGAACTTGCACACACAAAAAAGCGAATGTGAATGTGAATATGTGAATGATATGTGAAATGTGAAATAAGGAGTGACACGATCACATATTTCAGGTTAAAACCAGTTGAAAACATGTCAACGTTTCACATGACAAGAACCAACCAATCAGCTACACACTTTGAAAGGAATACACATTTCAATAACAACGCTAGGCTAATTATCTCAGACAAACGCAGAGCACCCAAACACTTTTTAATTTCCTTCATAAATAAAACTTGTATCAAAGCTAAAGCAATGGTTTGTCAGTTTGTCATCCTCTGAAAGGAACGGTTGATGGTTGTCTAGCAATGACAGACGCCACAAAATCGTGAACAACGAAGCATGTAAATATTTGTGAAGGAAGCGATGGACCTTGTGATTTCCATGCGTTTTAGATGTGATATGTAAATGAACTCTTATAGCCAACAAGAACATGTCTTTTCAAAACTGAGCAATTCCAGATGACATTTGGAGTAAAATGTCCAAAGCAACTGAAATCAAATGTCACGTCTTGTTTTTTGTTTTGGGGTTTTGGGCTTCAGGAGCATTCACCAAATTTAAAGCCTGCTTTTCATGATATCGGACCTTTGTTATTAAATCAACAGCAGTAAAGCTTCGTCTGTTGTACTCTGAGAAATATCCACTACGCCGAAGAGAAGCATGGCAGCACTTGAGTTCCAAACACTGAATTAGGCAACATTTTTATTGGTTTATTAACATTTATTGAGATGTTTACAAATATTTCATAGCTTATATAAAGAAAAGAAGGACTGCATTAATTAAAGTAAAAAATCGACCGTAGAACTGCAAGCTTTAAATGTAGGATTTAAAAATGTATGTCCATTATGATGTACTGTGGGTTCTGATAATGTGGACTATTATAAAACAAAAACCTCACTAAAGCTAATATTGTGTATTGTTGTAACATTAGAAGAAATGTCAAGTAAAGATCAACAACTTAGATATTATTTAGATTTTAATTTCATGTTGGAATATTGTTTTGACCAGATGTCCATTAACATTAAAAAAACTGTTCGAGAATATTTGACATTTGTATTATTTCTATTTGGTCTCATTTATGGAAGCCTTAAAAACAGGGATATGGTCGGCGCCAGTGGTGTAGTGGTTAGTGCGTCGACACGTGCACTCCGATGCTCACGGTGACCCGAGTTCAATTCCCGCCTTGTGGTCCTGTGCCGATCCTTCCCCTCTCTTTGCTCCCCATGCTTTCCTGTCGATACTCTACTCCAGTGTTTCCCAACCCTGTTCCTGGATGCACACCAACAGTACATATTTTGGATGTCTCCCTTTTCTGACCCATCAACTTCAGGTGTTGGAGTCTCTTCTGATGTTATGATAAGTTGATTCAGGTGTGTTTGATTAGGGAGAGGTTGAAAATGTGTACTGTTGGTGTGTCTTCAGGAACAGTGTTGGGAAACACTGCTCTACTCCACACTTTTCTATCCATTAAAGGTGAAAGCCCTGAAAAAATAATTATAAAAAAAAAAAAAAAAAACAGGGATATGTTTTTTCTGATAATTTGAACAGAAAGAGGTTTTGATAATCATGATTTTAACCTTTCAGCATCCTTACAGATGCAAAGTTCAAAATGAACAAAGGACAAAAATATCCATATCCAGACAGATCATAAAACATCATATTTTTTCTACTTTCACTGTCGACAATTGTTTTATCACCAGCATCAGTTCCTGTTTAAATTTTCAGAAGTTTAAACCTTCAAAGGCTGTTTTGTTTACAAAAATTGTGTTTTGTTTATGAAAAATATAAATTTTCCATATACTAATGATAAACATTATCATTCATACTGAGGTATACAGTAGTGTTACATAAAAAAAACTATCATTCAGGTCCTTTATGGACAAAAAAACAAACAAACAAACAAAAAAAACAATCATAAAAGATCATATATTCATATTTTTTTCTACTTTAACTGACATCAATGTTTTCACCAGCATTAGTTCTAATCATAATTGGCAAAAAAATCAGATTAAAAGTTTTTCTTAAAATACTGGTTTGGTTACAGGATGTAAATGAACATGCAATGTTATGATGTGTTTATTGGTTATCATAATCTTAAATCCTTGAAAGATATTTAGATTTTTTTTTTTATTTGTGAACATGTATATGTATTTATACGCATGTATTATATCATCTTTGCATCAAATGACAATATATATATATATATATATATATATATATATATATATATATATATATATATATATATATATATCGCTAATGCAAGGTGTTTGTAATGCAGTGTCTATAGGACGGAACAGTAAATTTGACATTATTCTCTCGTTTGGCTGCCATCATTAGTCTCACACTATTTTTTCCCTTTTTCTGAAAGTCTTGATAACACCATCGTGCCATTTTCTTTTATTATTTTAGCAAATAGGATTGTAAAAAAACATTTTACTGTACTCTTCCATTAACTGCACTTTAAGTTTACCCAACTATAACGACTTCTGCTGCTGAGAAACACGGAAATGTGAAGAGTCTATAGGTGCTCTCTGTCAGTGCCTGCAATACGGCTCTAGAGCGCCCTCTGTTATGAGATCTTAAAATCGATGAAATGACTCCAGCATCATATATATATATATAGGTCTGGCTGTGAGAATCCGTGTTAACTGAGTCTTTGTCTAAAATTTTGCAGACAAAAAATTAAATCTGCAATTTCTTGAGCTGAAAACAAATACAAAGTGTTCAGGGGCTTCAGAAGTTCTTCATCAAAATCAAGCTCACTTTTACCTCTGCACAAAACAATTAAAAACGTGCAATCAAGATATAAAAATGTGTAGATATGAAACAAAATCAGAGCTCAGTAGCCTTCTTTTACCTTATTTAAAGCTTTTACTTGACTCTTTAACTGCTATTTTTTTCCATTCAGATGTGCGGAGGCTTGAGCCTAGAAACTGAAGTCCACACATCTAGACTTACAGTAACAAGCAAACACAACCACGTGATATGATCTGAGGAGCTCACTGTACCCTAAAGACGCAGACTTCCACTGCCGGCACGGCACAGTTCTCCTGCAGACGGCTGACCTCAGGCTGCTGGGATTGTCTGTCATTTCCACAGGAAGTGAGGCATGTCTTCTGCACAAACACAAATCAAATACTATGGAAGTCAATGGTTGCAGCTTTCCAACACTTTTCTAAATATCTTCTCCCGTGTTCAACAGAAGAAATAAACTCTTTAAGGTTTGAAACAAGTAAAGAGTGAGTAAATGATGACAGAATTTTCACTTTTGGGTGAACTATGCCTTTAACAATTGCATAACAGTGCTCTGACTACCACTCACAGGATGTCTCAAATCGCATATTGTACAATTACACTATTCCGCTTGTACTGTAAAGTGTATAAATATTAACATTTAATTTAAATACCCATAATATCTTTCTGAAAAGCCATATTAAGCACAAGAAATGAAGTATCTAATGGTAAAAAGTGCTTAATTTCATTTTTACAACCACACTTGATAAAAACAGTCTGCAGAAACACTTTTGCTGTTGAAATAAAGTGCAAAAAATAATAAATCGACAGATATTTTCATGAAAATGTTTACAGAAAAACACTGTTATTTTACAGACTTTTCCTTTTAATGAAAAAATCTGTAGATTTATTATTTTTTGCACTTTATTTCAACAAAGAAATTTTACCGTAATTTTATGGTTCTTGTTTGGCAGTCGTAGCTGCCAGTCATTTGACCTTTTTTTAAAGATTTTTAAATTTTTTTTACAGAGCAAGTAATTACAATTTATTACTTTAATTTTACGTAATTTTAAATGTACTTCAAAAAAACTGGAAAAAACACTGTGTAAATAATACGGCAATTGTATTGTATAAAACAGGAAAATTGCTGTAATTTGTCATTAGTCAGTCAAGCTGTTAATTTACAGATATTGTTTGTAATTTTTATGGACTTTTGAATATAATTTAAAATAACAGAAAAAATACTGTATAAATAATACTGTCATTTTCCTGTATAAATGTCAGTAATTTGTTTTTAATGATAAAGTACCTAAAATGACAATCAAACTGTTAATTTAGAAAGATTGTTTGTCATTTTACTAAGTTTTGAATTTAATTTGAAATGACAAAAAAATACTGTAAAAAATTTAGAGATATTTTCTGTAAAATTAGGGTTTTTTTTTTTACAGTGCACCTACAGTAAAGGACATTAAAGAGATAGCTCACCCTAAAAAAACTACATTCACTCACTATTTACTTTCCCTCAAATGGCTATGAACTTTCCTGCCTTTCTGTATTCTGTTAAACACAAAAGAAGGGAGAGTAAATAATGACTTTTTCTATTTTGGGTGAACTGTCTTTTTAAGAATGAAATAGTTAAATTATTCAGAGAATATTCAGTGCAACAAAACATACCTGACGATTCTTGAACCGGCATATTCTGATCTGAAAAACACAAAAAGAGAAAAACGTCAAGACCATATATAAGGCCTTATCATACACCCGGCGCAATAAGGCGCAAGACGTGTTTGGCATGATTTGTTGCTATTTTCAGACCAGCGCAACCCTAATTTTCACGTTTTCCACCACGTTTTTTAAATAGCAAATCTATTTGGGCCACTTTGTGGACTCATGGGCGTGCTGGTCTAGAAATGAGGTGTGTTATCGTTGGCACGTTGCTATTTTGAGGAACTGAAATAGACCACACCTGCTGGTCTAAAGTCCAGCACGCTTAAACATTGCCTAATATACACCGGATGTACAGCAATACACAAATATATTTACATATAAAAAAATTAAAGGATTAAAATGTTACAAAAATGATTATTTTCTACATAAATATTAAAACCACTGCCTCCATGCCTCATCTCAGGGTGTTTTTTCAGTTTATTCATGATAATTTGCAGTTGTATAATGTTTTTGTTATTAACTGTATTATTTATTATATGCACATTTATATTTGTTTTAATGAAAACAAGTTGAGATTTGTCCACCTGTTGGGTTTCGGAGACGTATGCATGATCACATGGGATTGTAAGAACAGGACATGTGTTTGAATATAACTCCGTTTTTTGACCACACTTCTTTATTTGTGTTTATTTAATCATTTGCTGGAAATTAGAACTGAATTTAGAAATAGTTTGGAAACAAATATTGGCGTTTAACAATTGGTGGAGTGTACAACACCATTTCATAGTCCATGAAAGTAAAGGAGTAAAGATTAAAACGGGCGCCTCGGTCAAAAAATTTTATAATAAAATTAATAATAATCAATTTATATATATATATCCCTTATTCGTCATCCCTCCTTTTTACTTCATACAAAAATCTATCAGGAGACATGCTTAGTAAGATCACCATCATATTATAAAAATTTTTGTTTTGTCGACTTGCAAAACTCACTGCGTGCTGACACCTCTGCATAAAGGCTGTTACGCCAGTTTCACAACGCCTGAGTGGCGCGTGAGCAGCAAGTACTTTTTTCGGCGTGCATGTTCACAACCGGGACATGCACCGGGAGAAGAGCAGTGCCTCAGGGTCCAGCAGGAGCAATCTGTGAAGCGCGCAGGTATGGTTTTCTGCGCACACGCAGAGATGCGTCAGTTTGCTTTTTGATTAAACTACATTGATTTCACCAGCGTTGGTTCGGTTGCACATAGAAAATAACGTCTTTATTCCCGGATTACCACTCTTAATAAAAACACTTTGCATATGAAGTAAATGAAATCTCAAAGCATTTACTGGGGCACTGGCTAGAGTATAAATAGAGAGTCTAGCGACACCACTGAGTAAAAGTAAAGAGAAAGAGAAAGTAAAGAGGCCGAATGGAGGAGGCTCATTCTTTATCCTCTCGCTGCAGATGGTTTGTTTGACTATATTCTCGCTAGTAAAGAGGCCGAATGGAGGAGGCTCATTCTTTATCCTCTCGCTGCAGATGGTTTGTTTGACTATTTTCTCGCTGGTAAAGAGGCCGAATGGAGGAGGCTTGTTCTTTATCCTCTCGCTGCAATTGGTTTGTTTAACTATTTTCTCGCTAGTGAAGCGTTCAGTTTTTCCACTTATAAAGTCCGCCATGTACTAAATAACAAATGCACCATGGTGCGACACAACTGACTCTTAAAGGGAATGATAGTCAGATTGGTTTAATGCACGTTATGCTCAAACACAGCCATATCTCATTAAGAGAACAAGCACAACGCTGTTAGACCATGCGCCGCGGCCAGCGCACTTTTTTCTGTCCTTAAAATACCGATTCAGACACGCCCTTAATGCTTTTGCACCATGTGCTTTAGATTTTGTGCCTAGATCATTAAAATTTAGCCCATAGTGTCAATGTTCATGGTAACGGTCATTATTATAATGCACAATAACAACAGCGCCACTACATTTTAAAATAACAAAACGAACATATTTCAGTAGCTGGAAAATGCTTTTCTGCATCTGTCTGTGTTCTTTAATGTAACTACTGTATTGGATACTGAAATTCAAACCAAACAGTCAAGCATCAACTATAGGACATGCAGAAATGAGAACGCAGTTATACCCTGTGGCACCTGCATTTGCAGATACTAGCTTTAATCTTCACGGGACGCTGACTTCTTGCACTGCACACTCAGAATCAGGTGCACATGCTGACCGAATGAAAACATCCTGCTGGAGCTGGATGAAAAGTGTTTTGAACAGCTCTCAGGACTCTAACATCAGAACAGGAGTCGGCTCTCAGCGACCCTGATCTGCTTGAAGAACCACTAAAGTCTATGCCAGGCCACTCCATCAGAAAAAGACGCAGTGAGGCAATAAACGCATGCTCAGATTTACTGCAGGCTCCTGTGTTAGACAGCTCCCCTGATGGGAATGAAGAACAGTGTCAGACCCACACAGAGGCTTCAAGAGCGTGAAGCAAATAAACAGGTCAAATTGTATAGTTCAAATCATTTCTAGTATAAAAGAACACATTTAAGGCCCTGTATACTTCGATGAAATTGAACAACGATCAGAAATGATGTCATTTCGTCTCCTAAATACCTTTGAGCTACCTCTGGTTGACATACAATTGATTTGACCTCATTTCCTTGGAGGCCAAACAGGGGACCAGCATCCACTGGTGAGTGGAGTCGCAGAGCTGGTACAGATGTATCCGCAACTGTAGGATCGTTCGCGGTGAGATTTTAAAGACTCGCCGGGTGTCACAATGTTAGTGCTACATGATAGTTCAAACACAGTGGCACATACTGAGAACAGAATTATTACTTATTGAGCCTAAATCCTGTACACAGCAGATCTCACAACTCGACCTGCAATTAGAGGGATACAAAGTTAGTATTAGCTCTGTAAAAGATCTGGGTGTCATATTAGACAGCAATTTAACTTTTAAAAAATCGTATCTCCCATGACACAAAAACTGCCTTCTTTCATTTGAGAAATATCGCTAAACTACGAAGTACGCTATCCATCTCAAATGCAGAAAAGCTAGTCCAAGCTTTTATGACTTCTAGGCTGGATTACTGTAATGATCTGTTCGCTGGTTGTCCAGCATCCTCTATTAATAAACTTCAGCTAGTACAATATGCAGCTGCCAGAGTTCTTACCAGGTCTAGAAAATATGATCATGTCACCCAATTTTATCCTCCTAACACTGGCTGCCTGTTCAGTTCCATATTGTTTATAAAATATTGCTTCTTACCTATAAAGCTTTATATAATCTAGCTCCTGTTTATCTGACTGAACTTCTGTCTCGCTACAATACAACCTGCTCTTTGAGATCTCAAAACTCAGGGCTTCTGGTAGTACCTATAATACCAAAGTCGAGTAAAGCAGGTCGAGCCTTCTCATTTATGGCTCCTAAACTCTGGAATAGCCTTCCTGATAATGTCCGAAGCTCACACACACTCTGCCAATTCAAAACTAGATTAAAGACCTATCTTTTTAGTTAAGCATACACACAATGCTTCGCATAACGGTATGATGCATGAGTGTGCTCCACGCAGGTGAGCAGGCTCAACAACCACCTGTAGGACACACTCCTCCTGTCTTAATGCACCAGACATTGTGTTAGAAACTCTCATATGCTTTACATGTTTGTTTCTATGTTTGCTTATATAACTACTATTTCCATTTATAACACTTATATTATAACACTCATTTAAATACACTATGAACAGCAGCTACCCTAATTATTTTCTTTATTCTCTATTTCCACCTGAGGATACTCATCCCAAGGCCCCTAGAGATTATGCAGCACCATTGATGTGATCCAAGACCTGTGAAGAAATTATGCCAAGGTATCCATAATCCTGGACCAGGCCGTATCCTGAGCTGATGCTGTGGTGGACATGGGGGAGTGGAGTGAATGAGACTGATTCCTGAAAGACCACAGTGACAGACGAGACCCCGCAGTTCTCCACGATGGACGTCCAACGTTCTCCAGCCTCCGGCTCCTAGACTGCAGCTCCACACAGAAAGTTGGGCCAGAGGAAAAATGGTCGTGCCTAACAGAGCCTGGTTTCTCTCGAGGTTCTTTGTCCTTCACTTTGTCAATTGATGAGGTTTTTTTTCGCCACTGGCTTGCTTGGATTGGGACATTTGTTCAGCGGCGCATCGATGGATTTGCTCTTCAGTGTTTGGACTTTCATCAGTGAAATTAAAACCATGCTGAACTGAACTAAACTGAACTTCAACTCTGAAATCTGGACTTTACTAGAACTACAGGCTATAGGCCCACACTGAGGCAAAATTTCTGAATATCATAACACAGGTAAAATGCTTAGTGCTACAGATATTAGTTCATTATTAAAGAAAGGAACATACAACAAACAACAGTAGAGGGAAGAAGCAGTGAAAATAAAACTACTTATATCAGGGCTATTCAATTAGTTTGTCATGGGGGCCAGTTCATGAAAAGCATCCTAAATGAAAGGCCGGAGAGATATGACTTTTCAATGTGAGTGATGTCACAACAGCAATAAAGGGGCCATATGTAGTATTTTTGCTCCTTAAGACACCTATGTTAGATTTTTCTACATTAAAATCTTAATATATTGTATTTTGAAACTACTTAATATCACCTTATTAGTCTTAAATTCTGCATTATTAAGGGCAAGTGTGTCTTGAGGGACAGCAGCTTGAGGTCTTCTGCTCACCATCACGTCACCTCAACTGATTCTGGCTCATTCTAGCCACTATATATATATATATATATATATGAAATTCTTTTATACTTTTATCTATAAATTTATTAGATTTATTTAACATAATTTATCAATTATAATTTTATTTTGAACTTGAATGCACTCCAGAATCTGACAGATTTAATAGCTGTAGACTATAGAACAGTCATCTAAAATGCTGTTGTACAGTGTTATGGCTGGATTTCATGAATAGCCTTGCATTTACTAACACAGACTATATTTGAAGAATATGGAAGTAATTAGCATTATCCTCAAAAAACCATCATAAAAATGGCTCAATGTGCTACAACAGCGTTTTTAAAAGACCGTACACAGTAAACACTTTATTGATATAGTTTACAATCAAGCACATGTGGTCAGAACCCAAATGAATCTCAGGTAATGAAGTGTTAAGTGTTTCTCCCAAAGAAAAAAAAACGATCTAATCTCCGCTCCACCTGCCTCTTTGCCCATTTTCGGTTACCCCAGAGTGATGCGCAGTCAGCTCAGTGATGCACGGACAAAATGGCGAATGTTGGCCTGCCCACTTGTGGCTTTATTTGCACGAATCAGAAACCTATGGGTGATGTCATGGACACTACATCCAAATTTTTTACTGTTTATGGTTTGAACACAGCAAACTGATGGCAACTGACAGAAACAAGAACACACGTTCTGCCCCTGTGTAAGCGGATGCATCTTCTTACACCTGCAGGGGGCAGTATCTGTTTTCTCATTCCACAAAGAGAAACCAGACGATAAAATGTGCAAACAAAGCAGCGTTTAGTACTATAATCACAGTAATTGTCACTCACCACAGTGGGATTCACTCATGCTAATATGCCTGATAATCTAATAATCCAAATCGGTTGCAAATGTTTGAGAATTGTAGCACTGCAGTCGGCTACTTTACGTTCCCTCTTTTCTTGAATTGTTTGGATTCATCACTTCAGTTTTTGTTTTCGTACTCTGATTCATTGCTGAATAACCAATCAGAGCACTTTCTTTAGCCTACACCGATTCTACATGAGAACTGGACCAACTCGATCTGACCAGAGGCAACATGTGGAACACATTAAACACACTAGCTAGACCAACGCTAACCGACGGCTTGGTCATCACCTCTGCCTTTAAAAGATTATGACCATATGTTCACATTCATGTCTGTTCTCCTCGGCATGATCATTTCAGACTCAACCCACTCAACAAAACCACACAGCAGGACTCCCCTGGACAGATTCTGTCCTGCAGCTTCTTGTAATGTCCTCCTCACAGTTCCACTGTCAGCATTTAAATGAAGGGCTGGCCAGCTGCTCATCTGGGAATGATCTCTGCATTTGAATCATTTCAGCACATGGCTCTTTATAGGGGAGCATTCCTCTGCCAATATTGCTAACTTCATTAGTATCAATGATGTGTGCATTAGTAAGCATAAACAAACCTTTTGCCATCAAAAGAGTAGAGCATATGCACTTAAACATAGCTGAAGTAAGGAAGAGTTGATGATGGACCATCCAATTATTCAATAATACAACTCTAAATGTGCCTTTAACTTTAAATATTTGCACACCTTTAAGGGGCAGTTCACCCAAAATTCACCTTTTACTTGTTTCAAATATCTTTGAGTTTCTTCTGTTGAACACTAAAGAAGATATTTTGAAGAATGCTGGAAACCTGTAACCATAGACTTCCATATTATCTGGTTACAGGTTTTCAGCTTTCTTCAAACTATCTTCTTTAGTGTTCAACAGAAGAAAGAAACTCATAAAGGTTTGGAATCACTTGAGGGAGAGTAAATAGTGATTGCAGTTTTGAACTAGTTTTTGCAGTGAACTATCCCTTTAAAATGTTCCTCAGCCAATTAGAACCAAGCATTTAACGGCCTGATTTTAAAAAGAAAAATATCTTATTTATTCTCTGCTTAAGTCCAAAATAGAAATTCATTCATTCATTTTCCTTTGGCTTAGTCCTTTATATATCAGGGGTCACCACAGCGGAATGAACCGCCAACTATTCCTGCATATGTTTTACACTACGGATGCCTTTCCAGCTGCAACCCAGTACTGGGAAACACCCACACACTCTCACATTCACACACACTCTCATACACTAGGGCCAATTTAGTGTTTACCCATTTCACCTACAGTATAGCGCATGTCTTTGGACTGTGGGGGAGACTGGAGCACCCGTAGGAATTTTTTGCTATTTTGCTGGATTAGCTTGTCGGATGGTTATCGTAACCACGCTTTTTGATGTACCAAAAATCTTTCCAACTATTTTGTCAAATTGTTAACCATACTATATTATGTGTGCATTTAATATAATAATAACAAACTGGCCAGAACATTCAACTTTCCTCTTTCAGAATTTGGCCATTTGAATAAGGAAAATTCAATAAATATAATAATAATCCAACTTTTGGAACCCCCCTTGGCTACAGGCCTAAAACTTAATAATTTGTACGAAGAGAGGATTAATTATTAATATATTTTAATAGCAGTTAATTAAATAATAACAGTATATATATATATATATATATATATATATCACCCGTCCCCATCAATGTCAAGTGTAAACCTGCGCCCTTGATTCATTCATTTTCTTTTCGGCTTAGTCCTTTTATTAATCTGGGGTCGCCACAGCGGAACTTATCCACCAACTTATCCAGCACATGTTTTATGCAGCGGATTCCCTTCCAGCTGCAACTCACCACTGGGAAACACCCATACACTCTCATTCACACACATACACTACAGACAATTTAGCCTACCCAATTCACCTATAGCGCGTGTCTTTGGACTGTGGGGGAAACAGGAGCACCCGGAGGAAACCCAAAAGGTCGCTGGCTTGAACCAGCGACCTTTTTGCTGTGAGGCAACAGCGCTACCCACTGTGCCACCCCCTTTACCACATTTTCACCCTCTTATTTACTTGTTCATTTTATTTTTTGGCTTCTGTTTTTGTCTTACCCGCTTTCTGGATCTGTTCTTCCCTAGACTCTGCGTCTTAAGTCCGCCGACATTCATGGCGAGCTAACTGGACAACTGGTAACAGCAGAAAAGCCGTCCATACGGAGGAAAGCTGTCAGCTGGTAAGCGTGAAAAGTAACATACCATAAAGTGTCATACCACCCCGTATTGTTTGTTTTAAAGACGAAATGCAGCCATACGTACTTCGGGCTACATGATTAGCGATCTACAAAAATGTATATAAGGCTACTTTTTCAAAATGAGCCTATGTTGGCTACCAATTTCAAACATTTTTCAAAATATCTTCTTTTGTGTTCAGCAGAAAAAAGTTTTGGAATCCCTTCAGGGAGAGTAAACAGTGAGTACATTTTCATTTTGGGGGGAACTTTCCCTTTAAATGTTGACAAAACTCTTAAAGAGACCTTTTCATCTGTCAGTTAGGTCCTCTGTGCACTCCAAATCCTCTTAGCATCAGCTCATCATTACTCTAATTATGTGTTGAATATGTCTACAGTTCAATGACTTATTATCTATAATTATTATTGATATTTCTGTCATTATACATCATTACATTATTATTATAATTCATTCATTCATTTTCTTCTCGGCTTAGTCCCTTTATTTATCAGGGGTAATCACAGTGGAATGAACTGTCAACTTATCCAGCATGTTTTACTCCACTCATAAATGCCAACTGACCCAGCCAAGGCTTGAACCAGCGACCTTCTTGCTCTGAGGCGACAGGGCTACCCACTGTGCCACCATGCCGCCCATTATTATTATTATTATTATTATTATTATCATTATTATTATTATTATTAGTATTATTATTATTATTATAACTCTCTCAAATGAGTAACATACAGATTTCTCAGCTGCTAAATGATATGTTTATATGTAAACACGGAGAACAGCACAGGGCTGAATACAGAGCCTTTTGGGACAGCAGGGCATACAGTATGTTGGTATCTATTCAGCTGAATATCTGTCGGGTGACGCAGTGGCGTAGTAGGTAGTGCTGTCACCTGGGAGCAAGAAGGTTGCTGGTTCAAGCCTTGGCTGGATCAGTTAGCGTTTCTGTGTGGAGTTTGCATGTTCTCCCTGCGTTCGTGTGGGTTTCCTCCGGGTGCTCCGGTTTCCCCTACAGTCCAAATACATGCGGTACAGGTGAATTGGGAAGGCTAAATTGTCGTAGTGTATGTGTGTATGTGTTTCCCAGTGATGGGTTGCAGCCGGAAGAGCATCCGCTGCATAAAGCAAATGCTGGATAAGTTGGCGGTTCATTCCGCTGTGGCGACCCCAGATTAATAAAGGAACTAAGCCGAAAATAAAACGAATGAATGAATATCTGTCAGTAAATCAAAGATGACGTTACACAGAGAGAGGTGTCACTTCAGAGCACTGTATTCCTGAATGTCAAGCTGCGAATACATGTTATCCTCATACTGTATTTGTTCCTGGAATGAAGAACCAGTGTTTTTCCCAACACATGGTTTTCTCGACACACGCTTTCCCCTACTGCTCAAACAACAGATCCAGTTGTGCAATGAGATTGTAAGTAGGCTATAGTCATTCATGCAAGTGATTGTACTTTTATGCATGGTGGGCAAGATAATCAAGCAGGGAGGCTAATATGTGGTACTGTGATTTACTGTGTGTAACGCAGGCATCACCTGACATGTTTTATGTTTTGCAGCAGAGGTGTGAAATGCTTGAGTACATTAGCCAACGTCTGCAGTGCTGCCATGAACATGCTTCTGTGATCTCTTCAGATCCAGATTCCAGTTTGATTAATCTCACAACCCAATTAAGAATAAACAAAGGCTGAGTTTATTTTAAGAGTTCAAATCCCTCCGTCTTAATCTACATGTAGATCCCCCTAGTGCTGTTTTGCTGTTTTCTGGCCATATTTTACGTTATGGCAGAATTTACTTATTTATTTATTATTATTAATATTATTATTATTTGAGTTCAAATCCCTCAATCTTAATCTACATGTACATCACCTTGTTTTCCAGTTTTTTTTCCATATTATTTATGGTAGAATTTATTTATTTATTTATTTATTTGTTTATTATTATTATTATTATTATTATTATTATTATTATTATTATTATTTTTATTATTTGAGTTCAAATCGCTCAGTCTTAATGTACTTTAAATCACCTATCATTTAGTTTCCCAGCTGTTTTCTGGTCATATTATACATAATGACAGATTTTATTTATTTATTTATTTATGTATTTATTTATTTATTTATTTATTTATTTATTATTAGAGTTCAGATCTCTGATCATAATCTACATGTAAATCACCTGTTTTCCCAGCTGTTTTCTGTTCATAATATACATAGTGACAAAAATTTATTTATTTATGTGTTTATTATTATTATTATTATTATTTTTTTTTTTTTTTTTTTTTTTTTTTATTATTTGAGTTCAAATCGCTCAGTCTTAATGTACTTTAAATCACCTATCACTTAGTTTTCCAGCTGTTTTCTGGTCATATTATACATAATGACAGATTTTATTTATTTATTTATTTATTTATTTATTTATTTATTTATTTATTTATTTATTTATTTATTTATTTATTTATTTATTATTAGAGTTCAGATCTCTGATCATAATCTACATGTAAATCACCTGTTTTCCCAGCTGTTTTCTGTTCATAATATACATAGTGACAAAAATTTATTTATTTATTTGTTTATTATTATTATTATTATTATTATTATTTTTTTTTTTTTTTATTATTATTTGAGTTCAAATCGCTCAGTCTTAATGTACTTTAAATCACCTATCACTTAGTTTTCCAGCTGTTTTCTGGTCATATTATACATAATGACAGATTTTATTTATTTATTTGTTTGTTTGTTTGTTTGTTTGTTATTATTATTAGAGTTCAAATTCCTCATCATAATCTACATGTAAATCACCTGTTTTCCCAGCTGTTTTGTGTTCATAATATACATAGTGACAAAAATGTATTTATTTATTATTATTATTTTTATTATTATTATTATTATCATTATTATTATTATCATTATTATTATTATTATTATTTGAGCTCAAATCCCTCAGTCTTAATCTACATGTACATCACCTCGTTTTCCAGTTTTTCTCTGGCCATATTACACATATTATATATGATAAAATTTGTTTTTTTATTTTATTATTAATATTTAAGTTCAAATCTCTGTCTTACTGTACTTTAAATCACCTATCTAATGTAAATCACTTAGTTTCCCAGCTGAATTTATCAATTCCCAATGAATTTATTTATTTATTTATTATTATTAATATTATTATTATTTGAGTTCAAATCTCTCAGTCTTAATCTACATGTACATCACCTCATTTTCCAGTTTTTTTCCATATTATTTATGGTACAATTTGTTTATTTATTTAATTATTATTATTATTATCATCATCATCATTATTTGAGTTCAACTCTCTCAGTCTTAATGTACTTTAAATCTAACCTAAATCACCTGTCACTTAGTTTTCCAGGTGTTTTCTGTTCAAACTATACATAATGGCAGATTTTTATTTATTTATTTATTTATTTATTATTAGAGTTCAAATCCCTCATCATAATCTACATGTAAATCACCTATTTTCCCAGCTGTTTTCTGTTCATATTATACATAGTGGCAACCTTTTTTATTTATACAAAACCCTCAGTCTTGATCACATGTATATCACCAGTTTTCTGTCCATATTATGATCAGACTGACAGACTCACCACATTTACTTTTAACAGAATTCTGGTCATGCTGCAGTGGAGTAGCTAATATGCTTAATATTAAACCTAACACGCCCCAAAATTAAATTCCTAAAATATTAATTACAATCATGTAATATTAAAAAGCAGGTGAGCAAGTATGCAGTGAAAGCAGATGAGCATGTGTGTGTGCTGTGCATGATCTGCAGAGGACTCTTACTGCTGCTCCGGGCTGTTCTCTCGGATGGAGCGCAGTCTGCAGGTGAGCAGATGCCGCTGGTACTCGAGCCTCAGGCGGCTGTTCTCGGCGCACAGGTCGGACACATGCTGCTCCAGCTCAAAGATGCGCCTCTTCTGCCGCTCCAGCAGCGTCTGCTGGGTCTCAATGATCTTATTCAGCTCCTTCAGATAGCCTGCAGCCTTCGTCGGATTCTCAGCCCGGCTGTCCATCCTCCCTGGATATAACCTGAGTCAGATGTTCTCCGTTTTCTCCGTGAAATGACGCGCTGAAGAGAGGGGCGCACCGCACGTCCCGCGCTCAGCCATGCTGATGTGAAATACTGCCTCTGCGTCTCTTGTGCCACTAAAGGTTAAATATGCTTACAGCAAGTTAAATGCCGTTTCCATCACACTTCTGGAAGGAGTTGGATGCGCGCTAGAAAATCTTTCATGCGCTGCGGCAGAACGCACTCATAAACGGTGGCGCAGTAACACCCTGCATGTGACGCGACGCAATAACAACGCAGCTGTCTACATCGCATACGCGCGACGTCGAATAAACCCGCCGAACGCATAAACAAAGGCTATGATTGGCCTAGCTCCGGTCAACGTCACTATTGCATCCGCAACACCAAAGCGCGTCACGCTTCCAGTGCAGCAGCAGCAGCCAGCGTCGCGTCTAGCAGTGATGTTGACCTGAATTTTGTATAGGGTTCAGAGAATTTACTTAATACAATAGCATTTATTTATAATATTTTCATTAAAATAAATGGCACTTATTTTTTATGCAAATATGCATTATTAGTAGATGACGGTGCACAGTCATCATAGCCTACTGTTTTGGAGTCACTGAGGAGTCCCAGAGGTCTAAATATAATCACACTGGAGGTTGTGCATATACAGTATCCTACAGCAGCAACATGCAGAAGGTCAGCTGGACAGGACATGTTACACTGCAGTAATATTTGATTTTATTAGTTTTAAAGGGGGTCTATTATGCTAAAATCACGTTTATAAGTTGTGTGGCAACAGTGTGTGAATAAAGCCAGCCTCTAATGGTCAAAATGAATTCATTCTTTTCTTATAATCACACGTGATAAACAGTCTGCAGAAACATTTTGATTGACATACTCCGTTTGTATGTGTCATCAGAGGGGGAAAGCCCTGCCCATTGTGGACGGATCTCTCCCTCATTAGCATAAGCAGCCCTGAGTGAGAAGCAGCCGTCTGCTATTAGTTTACACCACACCTGCTGAAGAGGATGTCAGTGACTAAGAGGCATTATAAATGTGGAGTTTCAGGACGCACACATGAACAACGTACTCTGAGCCATTTTTTTAACATTGTCCGTTTTTCCACAGAGATAATGTAAGTCCTGTTTTGAGTCTGCCACTATGCTGACACACTGGCTGTTTCTCAATTCCAAGCACGCAGAGAACGAACTTGCGTTCTCGTGGAGAGCGGTCTTGCCAGGTTACCTTAGAAGAACGAACCCGGGAGACCGCGAGAACACAGAACGCGTCCTCTGAGAATTGAGATGCTGCGTTCTTCCTGATGGTCACATGACCTTCGCGCATTTTTAACGGAAAATTATTTAAACAGTACAACCATTTATTGTTTTTCCCCTTTTCAGTATATATAACATGCACAAAAACCTTACAAATATACGTCGCACAATACAAATAAAACAGATTTTAATATGAACTCTCCCCAAACCCTTTTCCCCAACTTTCTGAATCAAACGCCTACTTTACGTCATCCAATCAGCTTGCAGTAGAAAAAACAAGCCACTAGTAAAACTGAAAGAGTACTGTTGACGATACTAACTTTGCCATCTGGAGAAACATAAACAACGAACATTGATCACACACTTACCAAAACCATAAAGACAGGACCATCAACACCAACTGGAACCACATCTTTTTTTTAAAAAAGAAAACGAGCGACAAATCCGGATTTCACCTCTCAGGATTTTTTCAGCTCTCGGGTAAAAAAATGCTCCTTACAAACGTATTTTTAAACTGTGCTTTCATTGCGAGGAAATAGAAACAAACCTTCATGACGACCCATGTCTCCGAGCAATTCTACTATTTCTTCCGCTTGTTTTAATTACGGTTGGCAACATAGCGTCTCCCTCTGAACCCTTTACCAGGTAAAAAGAGTCTTCGAAGCTATCATGCATATTAATGAAGTTGCGCCTCATTCATAATCTCAAAAATGTGTTTTGGTGTTTCATGACCCTTTAAAATAAGTTCAAACAACACAATTCTTGAGTTTTTGGGACGACTTAATTGCTTTATGTTCCATCCATTTAAATTTGTAAGAACAATTGTTAACTTAATCGACTTGTGTTGGCACGACATGAAGGAACTGTGTGGAATCCAGCATTTTTTTTACGGTGTGAGTGGGTATTTACAGTAGCAAGCAGCTGAACAGATTTCCAGTTGAAGTCAAAAATATTAGCCCCTTCGGCACCAATACAATACCAAGGTGCTCACGGCGACCTGAGTTCGATTCCCAGCTCGATGTCCTTTGCCGATCCTTCCCCTATCTCTGCTCCCCACACTTTCCTATCTGTAAAATCTACAATGTCCTACCCCAATAAAGCTGAAAATCCCTAAAAAAAAATAATAATAATTAGCCCTTCTATGAAATTT
Organism: Danio aesculapii; assembly: GCF_903798145.1. Lineage (NCBI taxonomy): Eukaryota > Metazoa > Chordata > Actinopteri > Cypriniformes > Danionidae > Danio > Danio aesculapii. The sequence continues at coordinate 44,385,136 of NC_079457.1, forward strand.
TAATTCTTATAAATATTTCCCAAGTGGATTTCACTTTCGTTGTGATCACTGAATGAACTGAAGGTGCTAAAATGCTAAACTCTGATGTCCAGTTTGACATTTTTTCAGTGCTGCAGAGTTAATGTGTATGATTCAGACTGCCTCAATAAAGAATCATACACTTTTATCCATTATTGGGTCTGGTTTTGTAGCATTTTTTGGTTACGTTTTTAACAGTCATTGAATTGCTGGCCATGGTCCTTACATTTTACTACTGGGTGGACAGAATACATCAAAAAATGGGGGAAACAAAACGTGCTTGCGTTGAAATCCCACACGTGAAGTTTCACAAACTAATTTCGAAAGGAGCACGTGATATGATTGAGCACACCTGGCTTCTAATCTGTAATCAGCAATAATCCAATCAGAGTGACCCAAGCGTACTATAAATGGATAATTTTCTCCCTACTGCTCTATCTTTGTTTTGGAAGAATCCCCTCTTCCACCCCATCTCCTCCCTTTTCTAAGGGGGGGGGGGGGGGGGGGGGGCTCTAGAGACCTACCTAATCTCGGATCCCCTTGCTTATTGACTGGGCGGGAGCCTTGGATATCTCTGAGCTCAGGGTTCTCTCCCGGGACAGCATGCCAAACCTGCTATTAATGCTAAGCCTATGTAAGTGGGAACTCTTAAATTGCATACTTGTGCCAGACAATGAAAGCAATTCACAGCTTTTGTAGAAATAATGTTTTTCTAGGCCGTTCAGAATACAGCATTACTTTCCTCATGCATAAAACGAGTACTTCTCCTATCAGGAGATTGAACATCATCTGTCCTACAGGCACCAGTATAATGTCAAGATCATATTTTGTTGGAAAACTCGAACGCAAAAGAAGATATTTTAACTGGTTGTACCACCCTTAGCGACAACTGCAATCCAGCCATTTTGATAACTTTCAAGGAGTCTGTGGATGCTCATCTTTACAGAATTGTTGTAATTCCGCCACATTGAAGGACTTTTTTCAACATGATCTGTCTTTTTAAGGTCATGTTACAGAATCTCAATTGGATTCAGGTCAGGACATTGACTAGGCCACTCCAAAGTCTTCTTTTTGTTTTTCTTTTAGCCATTCAGAAGTGGACTTCAGAAGTGGAGTCTTCGCTGAGGCCAGCTTCCAGCCTCCGCCACTGAGACTGCAGCTCTGCACAAGACGTTTGGCCAGCGGAGAAATTAAAATGGTCGTGCCCAACTGAGCCTGGTTTCTCTCAAGGTTTTTTTTCTTCACTTTCGCCATTAGTGAAGTTTCTTTTCCCTCTCCGCTGTCGCCACTGGCTTGCATGGTTTGGGATCTATAGAGCTGCGCATCGTTGGATTTGCTCTTCAGTGTTTGGACTCTCAGTAGTGATTATTAAACCACACTGAACTGAGCTAAACTGAACTGAACTTAAACACTGAAAACTGAACTACACTGTTCCAATTTACTATGACCTTTTATATGAAGCTGCTTTGACACAATCTACATTGTATAAGCGCTATACAAATAAAGATGAATTGAATTGAATTGACTTGCTGGTGTGCCCTGGATCATTGTCCTGCTGCAGAACCTAAGTTCGCTTCAGCTTGAGGTCACAACAGATGGCCGGACATTCTCCTTCAGGATCTTTTTGCACAAGCAGAATTCATGATTCCGTTTGTCACAGCAAGTCTTCCAGGTCCTGAAGCAGCAAAACAGACCATACCATCACACTACCACACTTTAGTCTTGGCATGATGCTCTTTTTCTGAAATGCGATGTTACTTTTAAGCCACACATAATGGGGCACACACTTTCCGAAAAGTTGTCTCATCAATCCACAGAGTATTTTCCCAAAAGTCTTGAAGATCATCAGGATGTTTTCTGCCAAAACATTAATGTTTTTACTCAGCAGTGGTTTTCGTTTTGGAAACTCTGCCATGTAAACCAATTTTCGCCAAGTTTCTTTATTTATGGTGAAGTCATGAACACTTTTCCACACAGGGCTGTGTAGTTTTGGATTCTGTTTTCCCTTAATAATAAAAACCTTCATTTAAATACTGCATGATGTGTTAATATTTAAATTTGTTTGATAATCTGACACATTAAAGTGTGACAAACATACAAAAACATGAAGAAATCAGTAAGGGGCAAACACTATTTTCACACCGCTGTATGTAGTGCAGTTAGATATCTAATGAGGAAAACAGTTTGGCATATACTAATCAATATTGAATCCAATGGTTTACAAGATGCTACTGAGAAAAAATTCAGTTCACAAATGTCCGGCTTGAAAGTGAATTTTCAAAGAGTAAAAACCAGCACGACTGGGTGATACTTAAAAAAAAGCACATTTATTGTTTATAGATCACAAGCAGACTGTAAATAAAGAAAGAAGCTATTCACTTTCTGAGGGAGGTATGACTGACACTGAAGCAGAGACGCATTTACAAAGGCTCAGAAGAGATCAACAGATTAAATTCAAACAGATTTCACGATGCCTTATTTCATTCAGTGCAGCAGTCACATTATGGCTCTTGCCTACAAAGAAGCAAAACATTGTTTAAACAGCGCTCATGTCTCACTCGAACAGTTTCACAAGGCTTTTATTCAGTCGAAAAGTCACACATTTTTGCATCAAAACTCACAGTCATACATTTGTCTAATAATAATATCTACTGTGGGACTGAAACTTCAATAGCAAACAGCTGTTGAAAAGCCGGACGGTCAAAAAGTCATCCACGTCACCGATTACTTTAGTCAAAGAATATATATTCACAATTATCGTACATCAATTCGTAACCTCTTAATATCTTCAAGCGAACAGAAATGAGCCCTTAATCATTTAGCATTCACATCAACAACTGAAAGAAGCTGCACTTAACTCTAAAGAGTTATTCAGAGTATTTCAAATCGATACACTGTTCACAAAAATCAAATGACTGGCCGTTAAATGTCTGCACAGCTTGTATAAGAGCACTTTGGACGGAATCAGTGGTTGCACTTTTCACAAAACAACATGCTACATAATCAAGCAGTAATTCCGAAAGGTCGTCCTGAGCTTCAAAACAAACAGAAACACAAATCGGTAAAAATTAGAACATCTCGAGCGACGAAAACTACAGGAAAATAGCTGAAAATAACAATAAAACCAGTCCACGGCAAACGTTTAAATAAGCAAAGAAATCAACCTGTCGTATTCAGTTAGATATGCCTCGTTCAGCAAACATGGATTAAACAGAAAAGACCGATATAAAGCATGTAAGAAGTACTCCTGCACGCTTTTACTCCTGCGTTCAATAATAAGGCACTTGATTCAGTCTTGAGCTTGGAGAGCGCTCATCTAGAGCTGTAATCTGGAGAATACAGGCGTAATCTGGGGCTTCCCTTCAGGTCTGAACACACACTGTTGCTGAAGGGGCTTTCAGTCAGCTTAGCTACACCTGACAAAACCAAAAAAACAGCAAATCTTAGGCAGTGATTAAGATGTACAGAGAGTTACTCAAATAACGAGTAAATGTGGAACAGTCTGTCGGATTAGATGGATTTGGTGTCAGTGCAGCACCTAAAACCAACAAATCAGGCCAATGTCATAATGACAGCCCACTCTAGTAAAAGTCAGAGGTGTAACGGATCGCGGATCAATAACTTTTTTTAACTTCTAGATTAATCCAACACTTGTAATGTTCACAGAATGCTTTCTTAGGTTATTAAAAGGTGTTTTACTACTTGTTGAGCCCGCATTAATGCATTCAGGTCCTGTTTACGCTAATACGTTTTAGTTTTAAAACGGCCTTTTAGAACGAAAACGATCCGCATTGGTGTTTCATCTAGCGTTTTTGATAAGTATCAGAACATCCGTCCGCACTATACCACTGAAAACGCACATCACGTGACCACACACGCACACTCTGGCATGCGCTGCAGCGTATGCGGACATCTGAGCTCCAGGCAGTCAGCGGGTGCTTTGAGCACAGCTCGCCAGGTGAGAGCAGCGCACGTCGAACAGTTCATCAAGCATATACTGCTGGATCTCACTTCACTATAGTTGTTAAATTCATATTTTCTTGTCTTTTGACTAGTCGAAATATCTAAAACGGTAAAAGTCAACAAGCATTCTCTAGACAAGCAATACATATTGTGTTTTTTAAAACATAACGTCAAAAATAAGTGAGTTTTTCCTTATGTCTAATTATGTCCAAAGAAAAACGAGATTATTTTGCTCGTTTTAAGAAAAAACACTTATTTTTGGCAAATTATTTCTTAAACGACAGTATTGAAAATGCTTCTTAATTTCAAAGATTTGTTTTTAGATATTTCATCTAGAAAAAAGATGGAAAAATCAAAGAAAAGCATTGTTTTTCAGTGTATCATCATTTATTCACACTTGAATGGTTCCAAATCAGTTTGATTTTCTCTTTTCTGCTGAACACAAAAGAAGATATTTTGAAAAATGTTGGAACGCTGTAACCATTGACTTCAATAGTATTTTGTTTTCCTACTATTGACATCAGTGGTTACCGGTTGTCTTCAAAATATCTTCTTTTGTGTTCAACAAAAAAAACAAAGACACCCTTAAAGGTTTACAACCACATGAGGGTGAGTAAATATATATTTTTTGAGTGAACTGTCCTTTTAAGTATACGGTCCGCTGCTGTCTAAAACCATGTCATTCTTACCCTTTCAACTGGTTAAACTGGTGCTGCATTTCCAATTATTCTGTCTGATTAGGTATTTTACCAGTGCATGTACGGTACCTGCAGGAGGCGGAGTCTTCTGGATGAATGCCGGATGATTGACAGGATCTCTCGGGGAAAACAAGGCATGGCAAACTATAGAAACACACAGAGAATGGGTAAAAAGAAAATAAGTATGCCTATTTTAACACACAACACTGCACTACCTGACAAAAGCCTATCCAAGTTTTAGGAACAGCAAATAAAAACTTGACTTCTAGTTGATCATTTGGCTTCAGAAGTGGCTTATATGAAAGGTAAAGCCCTCTAGATTACGTTTATTTTACCAGAATAAAATATGATCATTCCTTGAATTCTTTAATTAGGACAATAAGGTCTGACTTTGCTTAAACAAAAATCTTGTAACTGAACAGAAATAATGTCCAAGATAGAATATAAAGCCATGATGCAGTGGAAACAGACTGAATATTGTGTATGACTCCCATGAGCTTGGAGGACTGCATCTATACATCTCTGCAATGACTCAAATCACTGATTAATAAAGTCATCTGGAATGGCAAAGAAAGCGTTCTTGCAGGACTCCATCAAGATTCTTTGGACTCATCTTTAATGCCTCCACCATCTAACCACTGACATGCTCAATAATGTTCATGTCTGGTGACTGGCCTGGCCAATACTGGAGCACCTTGACCTCTTTTGCTTTCAGGATCTTTGACGTGGAGGCTGAAGTATGAGAAGGAGCGCTATCCTGCTGGAGAATTTGCCCTCTCCTGTGGTTTGTAATGTAATGGGCAGCACAAATGTCTTGATACCTCAGGCTGTTGATGTTGCCATCCACTATCTCTCACACGCCCCAAACTAAACGTAACCCCAAACCATGATTTTTCCTTCACCAAACTTGACTGATTTCTGTGATAATCCTGGGTTCATGTGGGATCCAATAGGTCTTTGCAGTATTTGTGATGATTGGGAAGCAGTTCAACAGAAGATTCCTCTGAAAAATCGACCTTCTGCCACTTTTCCAAATGATCAACTAGACGTCAAATAATTATTTGTTGCTCTTACAACTGGAATCGACGACAAGACTATTGTCAGGTAGTGTATGTTAATTATAATTCAATACACTGGTTACTTCACAAGCTGTTATTTTATGCCTCTACTTTTGAACTGCTTTAAAGTCAGCTGCCCTGTGACCCTAAATAAGCTTTTTTTCCAAGTTGGTCACAATATCTTTACAGGGGGGAAATTCACTCCACTAGTGAGAACTCATTTTCAGCTGCTAGGTTTCCATCACTCCGCATTATCACAAGAGATACGACTGATGGAAATGCCAAGCTACAAAAAAAGAAAATAGAAAAAAACAAGTGTTTACGCTAACACAGCTGAGGATTCTTTTTTGAACTTTTGGGTATTGTTCAAATTGACTACCCTTTCATTGTGTTTGTGGCTGTTTTTACCCCATTGACTTACATTATTACCACATTTTTTGATTGCCATGACACCTTACATTTATGTATTCTTGATTGTTGCTGGTTTTCCTTGTTGGGAAGAGGTCAAATTTGTCATTTTTACTGTTGATCATCAGATGGCACCATATAGGCCTGTGCCTATATAGAGTTCTATGAAGTAAAACAACAGATTAAAGAGTGCGTGCATAAATACTATAGGTGGGCATAGATAATTTTATTTTTTTTATCTAGATTAATCTCGAAAATAATCTAGAATAAAATGGCTCATTTGAATATGTGTGCTACCCAAATAATAAATCTTTGAGAATGGGTTTCTCAAGCCAGGTGGCGCATTAGACCAGGGGGTTATCTCCTGTTTCTAAAATGCATCACAAACTGCTTGAGAAACTGTTTTACTATGATAATCGGTGATGAAAGTGAACTGTTCAATAAGATGTACTTGTGTTTACTGTTTATTCAGTTAAACATGAATTTTGAACTGTAGGCCTACATAAGCTCCAAACAGCGATTTTTGATGACCTTAATCCCACTAAAGTAAACACTGCAGTCAAACTGTTACCGTCATGTAGGACTTTTCACCATATTTTCTGACAAGATCCACACACACGGCTGTCAGTAAAGGACCGCACACACACACAAAATCGTGAAATGCGGACATTTTTTCTTTCCATTCTGCGTGCGTTATTAAATTCCATAACACTCTCACCACTCCTTATTTGAGTCTAATACCCCAGTATGTCACGGGGGATGAATGAAACGTTCATGAGTTAAAGTGAAACTGCCGAACTGCAGTTAAAGTTCGGCATCCTGCTAATTTGATTCAGATCAAGGTCAGGTATACATCTGCACTAAAGAATCAAGGTGAAAGTCATCAAAGGTTACATAGAATTGATCCAGCTCCTAAACCAACTTTGAGAATAGATTAACGGCGATATTTTTTTATCGTGCAATAAGAGTCTCGCGTTAACGCAGCACATTAACGCCCACCACTAATAAACACACTTACAATGTTTACTATGTAGGGCAGCATGGTGGCTCAGTGGTTAGCACTGTCCCCTCACAGCAAGAAGGTCGCTGGTTCAAGTACCAGCTGGACCAGTTGCCATTTCGGTGTGGAGTTTTGCATGTTCTCCCAGTATTCACCGGGTTACCCCCACAGTCCAAATACATGCTATAGGTGAACTGAATAAACTAAATTGTCCTGAGTGTGTGTGTGTGTTTATGGGAGGTTTCCCAGTACTGGGTTGTGGCTGGAAGGCATCCGCTGCGTAAAACATATGCTGGAATAGTTGGCGGTTCATTCTGCTGTGGTGACCTCTGAAAAAGAGACTAGGCCAGAAGAAAATGATTGAATGAATGAATGTTTACTATGTTCTCTGAGGGTGGAGAAGCTTGTTTTGATTTAATCAAATATATCAAGATAAGTGCGCAAAGGTCTCTCTCTCACAGACCACACTACATATAAAATACAGAAACTAAGCTGTTTTTTGCACTGCAACTGATGATCAACAGTACTTTCAACATTTACTTAAAACCAGGAACAAGAAAGTGTCATTATAATGGAGGTCAATGGGGCAAAAACAGTCACCAACATAACAAGAGGGTCGTCAATTTGCCCAGAGTGTATAGTTGAGTTTTTGAAAAATGAAGACAGGGCAGAACATAGTGTAGCTCCTCCCCTTTTAAAAAAACAACCAATAGCGTTTTGTTTTATCACCGCTCTGCCAGTGAGAGTGGTTGAGCTCAAGTGCATCAAATGAACAACAAACGTCAGATACTAGAGAGCATTTGATTGGTCAAGAAAAAAAAATGTTGATCCATTTAGTCGGAAGTGACTCCAAGCCAAAGGTAATGCTTGAGGTGCGTGCAATGTTGGTTCTGGTTTCACCAGTTTTTCCCCTGACAAGTCCAACAGTAGACTAAACAATAACAATTATTTGATTTAATTAAAAAACTGCTCCTTGCATATACTTACATATACTACACTCACAGGGTAAGTGTGGCGTGGGCATGGCAGCCTGTGCATTGCACTGGACTGATCCATGCCACACGTCATACTTTTTTAATGCATCACAAAGCAACTGACAAACAGTATACACTTCAATGCTGATTTTATATCTTCCACCAACTCAAATTATTGTGAAAGCTGTTGGTGTTCTATTAATATTAGTATTATTATTATCATTATTATTATCGATGTTAGTATATTATAGTTATCACGTTTATCGTTCCTCCTCTCGATCTTTCATTCTTTTTCTTGCTTGTTTACTGTCATTATTACTATCATTATATCACTAGCATTGTTGTCACTCCTTATATAGGTTACTTGCTTCATTTAGTGACCGTCATTGTTCCTTTTGTATGTACTCTGACCTGTTTACCAAGTTACCTTTACATGCACACGCACGCACACACGCACACGCACACACACACACACGCACACATACTAATAAAAAAAATAAAAAATAAATAAATAAAAAGGAAGTGACTGCAAACTTTACATGTTTATATCGGTTTTATATCTTCTAATCGTGAATTTCGTCATTGTTTTGTAGCCCGCTGGCTTATGGATATCCCTGAAGACTAAAATACGGATAGTAACATCTAAAAAAAATTTTCTTTTAATTTCACTACTCTTTAAGTGTTTAACTCTTTAAACAGTCACCAACATAACAAAAGGGTCGTCAATTTGCCCAGAGTGTATAGTTGTTTTTGAAAAATGAAGACAGGGCAGAACATAGTGTAGCTCCTCCCCTTTAAAAAAAAAAAACAACCAATAGCGTTTTGTTTTATCAGGATGTGGAAATATTTACCGATGATGACGACAGCAGTGGCAGCCAAAAGAGCGAATAAAGTGAAGAACATCACTTGATAGGAGTCAATAAACTGCTGCAGAATGTTGGGCCCGTCTGCTCCTTCTACCATATGAGCTAAAAGCAGAGTGGAGAAACAGGTTAGCGTTGAGAAATGAAGATTAACAGAGCGCTAAACCACCACATTATCTGAAACAGCAATATTCATTTCGGTGCCACAATACACGACACTTAAATTTTTATACAAAGGGTGCTTTGAATAAAAACTAAATTTGTACTGTAAAAAAACCCTGTAATTTTAACGGTAAATGCTACAGTATAAACATGTAGTCTAGTTAACGGTGAATTTCCTTAATATATACAATGAATAAACATAAATTCCCACAATTCCTTGCATGATACTTCTCTTTTTATGGCTTTTTGTTGAAATTACTACAGTTTTTACTACTAGTTATCAGTGATTTACATCTCATGTTGATAAATACTTTTTATTTGTTATTGTGAAAATATAAATTTACATAATCTAGTTTCAAATGAACAATAATCTACATATAACTGAAAAGTTCTATTCTTCGGTTTTTGATTATATCATTTTATTAACAGCCCAGCCATGAGAGACATTAACCTTTGTCTTTTTGACTACAGGCTGAGAAAAAGGGATGCAAATGCTACGGGCAGGCTTTTTACAACTCTTGTCTTTGTCTTCGGGTGATGTTTTCATGCTAAAGAAACCCTTTTGTTGATTAACTCATCTGGTCAGTAGCTAGGCAGGTTTATAAACACCTATATGCAGGTTATCATGCTGACTCCAAAATTTTATGTGCATGCTTTGTTTAGCCATCTCCCCTCCTCCTAAGAAGACATTATAGACAGGACATCTTTGTCTCAATTCAGACTTGTGATAAAACTCGCAGACCTCAGGCTGTTGATGTTGTCATCCACTCTGCAGGCTGACATGCTGATGAGCTCAGGCCTGGAAAGGCAATTTACCCTGCTGACAACAACACTTCATTTGCATGCTTTGTTTTAGACTGTCCCCATCTACATGAATCCCTGTCTGTAAAATGTAGAAAAACCTAGTGCTTGCTGTACAGTAGAGAGTTTCTTTCGATGACGCCAGAGCCACGCTGAGTTCTTCTTATTAAAGGATTCTGCTTTGAAGACAACCGAAAGTTCTCCCTGGTTTTTTGGGCTCCTCTTAGAATTTCACAACAGTTTGGTGCCGTGAGCCAGACTAGAGAAATTCACAATATTACCATGATGGTGTTTAGTAGTAGTGTAAATGATACTGAGCTCCTTTTATATATTAGAATGTTTCTCTGCTTGTGGAAAAGTTGTGGAAAACCATACTTCTTACTGATATTTTTTTACAGTGTGCTTTTATTTTTATTTATTTATTAACCCCAGCAAAGAGACAGAGAGGAAAAACTAAATAATTATATATATATATATATATATATATATATATATATATATATATATATATATATATATATATATATATAAACACAATGGGAGCATATAAATGTATGGATATGGTGTTTGAAGTAATATATAGTACATAGGTAAGATGATAATAATAATAATAACAATAATAATAATAATAATAATAATAATAATAATAGCAATAATGTTGATAATTAAAGTAGAGAAGAGATAATTAAAGTAAAACAGTGTGTTTTTATTAAAACCTGGTTGTGCCAGAAACGTTTATTTTGGTCGGTCAGTTTAGTGCCAATGTAGTCTAAAGTGTTTCTCAACCACGTTCCTGGAGGACCACCAACACTGCATGTTTTGGATGTCTCCTTTGTCTGTCACACCCATTACTGGTCTATCAAGGCCTACTCACACTATGCTATCCAAACCGTGCCCAGGCCCGTTTCCCGGATCGTTTGAGAAGTGTGAGTGCTCTGAATCGGGCTCAGGCACGGTTCACTTGGCCGGCCCTGGTTTGGGAGAGGTGTGCCAGAGCGCAGTTCACTTGGGCTTTGGCATGGTACGCTTGTAGTGTGTGTGCAAAGCCTGCCAGAGCCCGAAATTGAAGTTGAGATGTGACTTTTAAAGGACTGTTTCATACGTGTTTATTAATCATTCATACTGTTCAATGAACGCAAACCGTCGTAGATAATTAAAGACGCACTGCAAGACAGTTGCACCTTCAGCAAACCTCCTAATACCTGCAGCACGAGGATTATGATTATGATCGTTTATGAGTGTCAAAAGTGGCTGATCTGTTCGGCAAAATATCTGTCTGCATGTCACGGCATCCCAGACGACTAAATCGATATAACTTAAGAAATCTCCACTGTGCTGAGTAAGAGCGCTTACTGAACAGCGCATCATCGATGACGTAAGCGTGCCTAAGCCCGAATGTAATGTGAGTGCAGGCCGTCGGGGCAGATGGGAGGGGGCACAATCGTGCTTTTATATCGGTTCAAGGTCACTGTACATAGTGTGAGTAGGCCCTCAGTCTCTGCTAATGAGCTGATGATCTGAATCAGGTGTGTTTGGTTAAGGAGACGTGGAAAATGTGCAGAGCTGGTGGACCTCCAGGAACATGGTTGAGTAACACTTGTCTAAACCAATGTAAACCATGTAGTCTAAAGAGAAAGCACACAGGAAAACCTCAAAACATTGTGTAACTCACACAGGTGAGTGGGCTTGACAAACCACCTGTTGAAAACACACTCTTTCATCTCAACAAAAAATTCTGCTGAAGGATTAAATGTAAATGTGCTTCAGCTCTTATGAAGGCACAAACCTTGCACAGAACTGCTGCTGGCGGTCAGATGCATGACGGACACTGGGATGAGCAGCACCTGATCACTGGATGAGCTGCTTACAGACACAGAGGCAGTCAGCGCTCCCTGTGGGTTCATCACTCGAACAGTGTATCTGGCGTAGCTCGGGAAGCTCAGAGAAACCTCCTTCTCATCGATCGCAATCACGGGAGAACTGCTCTTCACCTAAACATCAAGAAAAACTCCATCAGATCCACAGCAACACTTACAGTCAAACCACCATTTATTATGACACAGTCAACCAGGGGCGTTGCAAGACATAAAGCTCTACTGGGGCACAGCTCCCCCTCAAAAAAAAAGAAAAATGATTATATTAAACAATATTTTATGTTTTTATTTTTAATAAAACATAAAAAGTAAGAATACTTATAAATAAATAAAAGTATTATTGTTATTATACAATTATTATTCTAAATAAATAACAGAAATTAATGTAACTGGAGTAACTGGAGTAATGCTAAGATAATTTAAGAAATGTTTGGCATGAATATGATTTCATTAGAATTAAATTCTACAGGGCAACGCAGTGGTGCAGTAGGTAGTGCTGTCGCCTCAAACCAAGAAGGTCGCTGGTTCGAGCCTCAGCTGAGTCAGTTGGCGTTTCTGTGTGGAGTTTGCATGTTCTCCCTGCATTCGCGTGGGTTTCCTCCGGGTGCTCCGGTTTCCCCCAAAGACATGCGGTACAGGTGAATTGTGCAGGCTAAACAGAGAGAGGCAAAGACGTCATCATTACTTCTAGCTGCTGAAGAGCGGCTGTGGTCCCGTATATGGTGAGATCCGCAGACGTGTGCTGGTTACTCAGGATGATGTCCGTCTGATCAGCGTAGATCCCCGGATTGACGGGCAGTCGAGCGCTGATCTGCTGTCCAGTGAAGTGAGCTCCCGGTACAGCGGCCATCACCTCCACCTCAGTCATGGACATGCTCAACACCTTCACCTGCTGCTCACTCATGGGCTTAAAGCTCAGTTCACAGCTGTAGTAACCTAGCATTCGCAGGAGAGAAAGACGGTACGTTTTTCTTTGTTTATTTATTACATTTCATTTTATGGCTATTACACAGCAAGATCATTATTGATAAAAACATATTACATAATAATAACAACTTTAGAATTCAATAAGAGGTGATACAAAAATAAATAAATACAAAAAAATGACAAAGATTTACATTAAAATTCTTAAACTTCTAAAATTCGGAAGTAGCCATTTTGAACATTTATACTGCAGGGATGTCCAATGCTTGATTCTGATTGGCTGATAAGCAATCTAAGTGTGCAGTTTTTTTCAGATAAATCACAGCTCAAGTAGATCCGGCAGGTTGAGCGCATTACAGCTCCATATCACCACGCTGTATGATTTCAGCTATTTCACAGCTTCAACAGTCAAAAAACATCAAAACACAACAGAAGGCTTTGAATTAGATGTACAAGACTCTATCGGTAAAGGTGTCAATCACCGGCATATTAGCGGTCAAAACATGTGCATGACAGCATAAATTATTATCCTTTTTTTAAAAAAAAAAGTCGAATATTGTGCATGTACGCCTTTGTATCAAAAAAGTTCATATCAATAAATTCTTTTCTTTGAACCACCAGGTGGCAGTCTTTGTACTATTACTTAGGAGTGCAGATTACTTTAGTTTTATTAATAAATATTTATATATATATATTTATATATATATATTTATATATATATATATATATATATATATATATATATATATATATATATATATATATATATATATATATATATATATATTTATTTATATATATATATATATATATATATATATTTTAGTGCTGGGCCGTTATCTGCGTTAATGGCTGCGTTAACGTGAGACTCTTATCGCGCGATAAAAAAAATATCGGCGTTAATCTATTCTCAAAGTTGGGTTGGGAGCTGGGTCTATTCTTCGCAAGCTATGATGACTTTTACCTTGATATTTTAGCGCGGATGTATACCTGACCGGTGAGCCGTCTGACAAACAAGTGCCCTTTTGAATCAAATCAGCAGGATGCCTGACTTTAACTGCAGTTCGGCAGTTTCACTTTAACTCATGAATATTTCAGTCATGCCGTCGTGACAAACTGGGGCATTAGACGCAAATAAGGAGCAAGGACTGGTAAGAGTGTCATAGAATTCAATAACGCTGGTCAAACGTAAAGAAAAAAAACCTCCGCATTTTGCGGTGTGTGTGTGCGTGTTTTGTGTGTGTGGTCCTTTACTGACAGCCACCTGTGTCTTGGTTCTTGTCGGTAAATATGTCAAAAGGTCCTACATGACGTTAATAGTTTGATTGCAGTGTTTACTTAAGTAATGCCACTAATATATGGACTCCACATGTCTTAATTCCATTTCTGTTTAGTTCAGTTATGACTTTAGTCGCATTAAGGTAATCAAAAATCACTGTTTACATGGTAGACTCTTAATCAGAGTATTGTTTTATTTCATATTAAATTCGTATTAAAGTATTGTTGCCCATGAAAACATACTCAATGTTTGACACACCGTCAGGGCTCTGTGAACTTGGTGTTGAGAAGCAGCATTATCTTTATGTATGTACATCAAAAGTAAGTATGAAATGGCTGTTTGGAGCTTATGTAGGCCTACAGTTCAACATTCATGTTTAACTGAATAAACAGTTAGTAAACACAGGTACATCTTATTGAACATAATTTATTTTCATCACCAATGATCATAGTAGAACAGTTTCTCAAGCAGTTTGTGATGCATTTTAGAAACAGGAGATAAGCCCCTGGTCTAATGCGCCACCTGGCTTGAGAAACCCGCTCTCAAAGATTTATTATTTGGGTAGCACACATATTCTGAATGCCTTCGGCAGACTTCAAATGAGCCATTTTAATCTAGATTAATCTAGTTTAATTTCGAAATTAATCTAGATTAATTTAGATTAAAAAAATGTATCTATGCCCACCTATAATATATATATATATATATATATATATATATATATTTACTATTTTCCCAAGTGTGTATATAACTACTGTAAGAAAATATCAGAATTCGGTACATTTGTTCAGTGTTACCTTTGCTTGAACTGACCTGATCTAATCCTGTTTATATGAAATGAGCCTGCTCTCTAGCAGGTTTGAACTGTTGCTATGACAACAACTCTCAGATGAGTTTTAAAGAACGAAACGATCCTGGAACGTGTCAAATCGTCAACACCCAAATCCAGCTAACTAATCTGTAATCATGCTCATTTATTATTTATGTTTCCCTTTTCTTATTATTGTACATCATTTAAGTTCTGCAGGTATAATATTCATAAAATAAACTGTACAACAACAAAAAAAAACGTCAGTTGAATTGAACGTAAAGTGCCAAATTATTTACTGTACATCTGAGGACATTGATAGGAACAAAAAAAAAAACATTTCAGCTCAAAGGTTTGCAGACCTGTGCTGGCGTCGAATGCAGTGCGCGTGTGATAGACGTCGTGAGCGGAGAAATCCACTGCGCTGCTGGTGAACTGGAGCTGACAGCTGATGGAGGACTCTGGGTGGAGCAGAGCAATGCTGTCCAGCTGGGAGGAAGAGCAGCTTCCTGTGGACACCAGAAAACTGTGTTAAAGGGCTCCTATCATGCAAAATCAACCTTTGGAAGCTTTGTGGACAGAAATGTCTGTAGGTGTAGTGTGTACACAATCATTTTTTTTTTAATAATTCATTTTTTGGGGGGTTTTTTACTATTATTTTTATAGGACAGTATAGTGGAGATAGAAAAGTGTGAGGAGCAGAGAGAGAGGGAAAGGCTCAGCAAAAGACTTGGAGCTGGGACTCGAACTCGGGTCACCGTGAGCACCTCATCACTAACTTTTAGGCTATTGGCACCGACTTAAAAAAAAATTCCAATGTTAAAGGTGCAGTAGGTGATTGTCTTCAGATACGTCGTTGTGCTGGTTGAAAGTCTTTTCACAGTCCAGTGGTAATGATTAAAGTAAATGATCTAAATGTATTTATATGTATTTATATATTTTGGTTAAGTCATAAAACTAAAAAAACTTTTGGGAAGACATCCCCCATAATTCCGAGAAGTAGCCCAAACTGTCTGTCAGCAAATGTAGATTTGGACTTCTGCACATCTCTTTTCACGCATATCCGCCATTAGCGCCTGCATGCGTGCCGCTCGTACACGTGCACACGGGACGATCACAGTCGCGGTAAAATCAAATGCTGAACTGAAAGCTGCGTGCTGGAAGAAGGAGGACACCATGGATGAAGGATTTCTGTTAGACAGGTAATGTTCTGTTTTAAACTATTTTAGTCCCCCAAAGCTGTTGTATATTGTGTTGTTATGAATGGTTATATGCACAGAAGTGTTGTTCAGCCACTGAAATCTTCCGGCGAAAGATTGATGAGACTATTTTCAGTTATAAGGGACCTTTTAAGGCACTGATAATGTAGATTTATATTTAGTTTACATCAGTAAATAGCACTATTCAGCCTAGTCTGCTTTACTAAGCTGAAGTTGCTGTTTTATTCACATTGGGTCATTTTTGATCAATGACAGCCTGCTCCCTATATTGTTCACCGAGCTACTCTGAATATTCGCTCTGAAATAGCATGCAAGTGTGGCTTAGTAATAAGGGTAATTCCTGCACGCCGCCGACAAACCACTAACCACATTTCTAACTGGCGAATGATGAACTAGTAGGTTGTCTGCTCTCAAGTCGCGGTGCGTGCGTTCACGATTTCAGGAGGAGTGGCTTTGAAACACAGTTCCTCCTCTGCTGTCCAATAATAATATGCTAACCGCTTAGCATTTTGGCAGATCACCTACTGCACCTTTCAATCAGGATCTAAATCCAGTGGTTTTGAACGCATGATGCAGAAGTTTGGTTTTCCCTGCATACCAAAATTAATTGACAGACATGTATTATTATGTTTCAGTATTAACGCATATCATCATGCCCATAAGACAGGGTTTGTTAAGAAACTGGGATTAAATGTGTGTCCCAACTCTCTATGATCTAACAAATAACCATTAGGAAATATCCTGGCTCAGTCTTAAGGCTAATCTATACTTTTGCCTGAATCCAAAGTACGAGTCTCTGTGCGTACAGCTGCGCGTTGTGGAGGTCTTTATACTTCATGAGCTCACAGTTGTACTATTATTTGTAACAACAGAGGGCGACTCTGAGTAACTGTCATGACGGAACAGTGGTGAAGATGAAGTCAGCAAATGGAGTTGCTAAATGAATGGGTAGTTGATAATACTGGAGGACGCTCATGAAATTGTTTGCTTTTAATTCAGTTGTTGTTTGCTGAAATGTTATGGATCTGCGGACAGACAGGAGGCCTAAAATGTGAGTTTCTTCAGCTTTGTTATTGATTCTGTGGTTATCTGCAGTTTGACAAAGACACTAATTGTGTCTGCTGTGTTCATTGTGTCTTAAAACGGTTGGAATAGTTTTAAATCACAAGAATCTCAGCTTTCAAAAGATATATGACATGTTTAGTCTTTTTGTGGGAAGACATTATATAAAATCTTTGCGATGTTTCCCCGAAGTTTCCCCTTAAACATGCTATGTACCACAGGCTGTACATCGGAACGGCAATGGGTTAAACAACTATAGTTATCCAGTGGGGGAGGTATTGAACATGTCATGTTTTTTCCTAGGAATATTTCTAAAGGAGCTATTGACGTGGAATTAAACCAGATTTTGGTAAAAACCCAAATAGTACAAACATAAAAATAAAACAAAACAAAAAAACTCTGAAACAATAGTTATGTGTAATAACAATGAAATGACAGAAGGAGAAAGTACTTAAGTACCTTTTTTGTGGTAGATGCCTCATTTTGTGAGGTGTAAGGACTTCAACAAAAATCTTGATGGTTCTGTGGGTTTCGTCTATCACATCTGATCTTTATTTTGTACTTTCTATTGGATTCAAGTCAGGGCATTGGCAGGGCCATTATACAGCTTGATTTTCTTCCCAGAAAGCTTTTGAGAGTTTCCTTGACTGTGTTTTGGATCATTGTCATGCTGAAATGTCCACCATGGTTTCATCTGCATCATCCTGTTGGACTGAAGCAGCTAATATTCTTTTACACTGAGGTAGGGCAAAGGGTTGCTTTCTTCTGCGAGATTTGAGCTGTTGTCTGGGCCTTCACTGTCTTTCTACACCTCCCTTTCTTCATGTGTTCAATACTTTTCCCCTTCGTCATTTCATTTTATTACGCATCACTTCATTTGTAAACTAATTATTTTCTTTTCTTTGCATATATGGATTTCTTTGGTTGTTATTAACATCTGGTGAAAATTTCAAGTCAACGGCACCTTTAGGAATATGTTTTCAGAAAAAATGCGATGTGTTCAATACTTATTTCCCCCACTGTATGTTCAAGCTAACTGCTTAATCGATGCAAAACCTTTTATACAAAAAAATTATAAAACATTAGCATTTCCCTCAAAGCTTCAAAAGAACCCTCAAGGACTTCACATCAGGCAGTGGTTTGGGATTTCTAAATGTGTTGCACATGCAAATTCTCCCAGATGCAGAGCCATGCACAAAGTCACAAAAAATAGTAAGGACTGGTTAAGGGGTAAGTGTAGGTCAACAGTGTAAATGCAGATGTATTCACCGAATTAACAGCTGTAAATAAATGCAGGTATATTTAAATTAAAAACTGCATTAATACATGCATTTTCACAGTTTTCTAAAAGCTAAAATTAAATGTTACACATTAGTTTATGGTCTACTGTAGTTAAAGCAGTGTTCTGTACCGATGAGATTGTTCCCCGCTTCTCTGCTTGACATCAAGACTTTAAGATCTCGCTCTTTCTTCACTGAAGGAGTCACGGCAGATGTCCGAGACGCACCTTCAATTAAAACCTGAACAATACACAATGCAAAATACATTTAGAATAACATTTACCAGCAGTTGAACAGGGATTACACTTACATTTTCATGATTATTTCTTCTCTAAATATTTAATTTGAAATATCCTCAAATTGAAGTACTTAGTAATCTCTTTCTACCAAAAGTTGAGATTGAGTTTTAATCAAAAGCTTGAATATTACAAATAATTTCTGAATAACGCATTGCATCTATCCCAGCTGCTCAAAAACAGAAAGCTCCTGGGAAGCTAGCACAAATGATCAATAATAAAAGAGAAAGCTGCTGCATACAGGTATAATAATCTAGGCCACCACTGTATTTCTGTCAGATATTGTTGTGTCAATATCAATCTTTATGTTACTGGCTTGTGTTTTAATATATTTGTTTAATTTACCCTACCAAGTTAGAAGTCTAAATCTACAAGTTTAAGTCAAAATTACTTAAAGAGGACCTATTATGCAAAAATCACTTTTATAAGGAGTGTGGAGTGTGTGAATATAGCCAGCTTCTTATAGCAAAAACGTATTACTTTTATTATTTTATAATCACACTTGATAAAAACAGAAACACTTTGCCATTCCCCTTTTGTATGTGTCATCAGTGGGGGAAAGCCCCGCCCATTAGTGATAATCTCTCCCTCATTAGCATAGGACGTTAGTCTTGTTTTTGAATCTGCCACTATGCTGATGCATTTGTAGCTCCGCCCTCTTTTGAAATTTTGAATTTAAAGTGACAGCCACCAGAATAGCACAATTTGGATCAAAGTTCAAAAGGGTCAGTTTTAAAGAGCTATCAAACATTTTTTGTGGTGTATTTTGAGCTGAAACTTCACATACACACTCTAGAGCAGGGGTGGGCAAACTCGGTCCTGGAGGGCCGGTGTCCTGCATAGTTTAGCTTCAACTCTGATCAAACACACCTGAACATGCTAATCAGTGTCTCCAAGGTCACTAATTATCTATAAGCAGGTGTGTTTGATCAGAGTTGGAGCTAAACTGTGCAGGACACCGGCCCTCCAGGACCGAGTTTGCCCACCCCTGCTCTAAAGACATCAAAAAACTTATTTTACATCTTGTAAAAAAGGGGTATTATAGGTCCCCTTCAATATTACTAAAGGACTCCTATTTAATACAATACAATTTTAAAAACTTATTATTACAAAGCATTTTCAATTTTCAGCCCAGAATCTTCCTTTGGGTGCTTCCCTAATGTACTTCCACCATGCAAAAACCAGATCAATTTGGCACATATGTCTTGGCATTGAATTTATGTAATATGCCTAAGCTTCAATGAATGTGTAAGTATGTTTTGTATTGCTATAAAATCAAAACTTAGATTAAAAAGTGGTTGGTTTTTGTAGCAGTGTGGATCTGCTCACCTCTCTGTAGGTGCGCAGTAGACCTGCTATCTCATAATACACAGTGACCGTGCCCTTGTCTCTGGCTACTGCTGCTCCAGTCCTGGGTTCAACCTCGAGCAGAGCGCTGGATGAAGAGCTCCACACACCTGACACTCCTGCAAACATCGACCACATCACAGGAATCATGCACAGGAATACAACTCTGTGTGAGTATGTGTGTACTAGGGATGGGTGGGATAAAGGTTATTTAATAATAAGATAATAACAGAAACTGCAGGTTTTCAAGAGTTATATTTAAGACTTTAAGACCTTTATAATACTACATATTTTGAAACTTTTCAGAAAACAAACAGAAAACTCAGCCAAAAGGAGTTTGAAAATATCAGCAAAAATCCAATAGTGCGCATCCATACTATATTTAATAAAATACAAATAAAAGAAATGATATGAAGTCTTTAAGTCCACCCAGTTACCTTTACACACACACACGCATGTACGCACAAACGGCTGTACCTGACTGTTTGTTTATGGTTTTTTTTCACTTGTTTCTCTGCTTCCATGTCATTTGTGTACCTCTTTGCATTAAAAAAACATATAAGTTATCACTTCTTGTTTATTTTCTGAAATAACTGTATAAAATAAATATCTATATTGTGAAACATATGGTTACTGTTAAATAAAATTATTTGATGAAACCGAATTTTGCAAATTCTGCCCACCCCTAGTGTACATGACTATCTAGTATTCTTCAGGTGTTTGTTTGTTCTCATACCGTCCTGGTTGACAAACTGTGCAGAAAAACACACAACGTCTCCCACGACCAGCCGCTGGGCTTGCGCTGGATGAATGGCATGTTGGACAGGCAGTGCGAGGAAATCGGCGAGTCCGGCCTGCTCCGAGTCCCAAACGCCCAGCAGAGTCAGACCCACGTTCACCGTCCTCATCGTCAGCGTGCCGTTACTCAAACCCTTACTGACCTGCACCAAATCATCCCTGCACACACATAACAGATGATTAATATTATTCAAACACACTGATTAGAGTATCAAACAAAGACGATGCACACATTTGTTTCTCAACAGTCTGATACCAATACAATCTCATTGTTTTAAAAAGGTGGTAGTTACAAATAAATTCAGTTAAAGAGACTATTTAATATTCACTATTTACTCACCCTTAGGTGGTTCCAAATGTTTATGAGTTTACTTTTTCTGTCGAACAAGATATTTAAAGAAAAAAGTTAGGAAACTCTAACCATTGATTTGCATAGTAGGAAAAACAAATACTATGGAAGTCAATGGTTACAGGTTTCCAACATTTTTCTTCTTTTGTGTTCAACAAACGATAGAAATTCATAAAGGTTTATAAATAATGAAGAGTGAGTATTTCCAGTTTTGTGTAGGGCTGTCAAAGATTTTAATGGCACATTGGTTTGGCCCTTCAGCCAGTAATAAATGCAGCACCAATTGGAAATGATGGAGAATTAAAGAGCCCATATTATGGGTTTTTGAAAATGCCCTTCCATGTAGTGTGTAACACAGCTCTAAGTGAAGTGAAATATCCAGCTAAGGCTTAAATCTGTAAGTGTACAGTGTTTAAAACTATTGATTCATCTATAAAAGAGTCGACTCATAGTGCTTCAAACGAGTCGCCTTGATAACGAGTCATTAGGTGTTTCGCGATGACGCAGCCACGAAACACAAGCCTCGCCAGTAGTTACGCGCGCAAACCAGGGAGATTTGAAACCTGCGGCCCCGCCCACTAACACAGAAAAAACACTAGACACACACACACAGACGCCGCCGGTCGAATGAAGTCACGCTGTGCTCAGATGGATAATATTGACAGTCTCTACCCAAAGATGAGTTGTTAACCTGGTACAGTACACGCGGTTACTCTTTATATTCTCTTATCACATGTAAGCCACGTTAAAAACGCGACGCGTGCCGCTTTGTTTACGGATTTAACGTTAAAGGCTTTTGTGAGCTCGCGTTCCACTGCCGTTTGTCGTTGCTATGGCGATCGATCGTAAGCTAGGAGACAGGAGACTCGTGTCACTTTCCCTAGTTCTTCTGAGGAGCGTTGTGTGTGTGTGTGTGTGTGTGTGTGTGTGTGTGTGTGTGTGTGTGTGTGAGAGAGAGAGAGAGAGAGAGAGAGAGAGAGAGAGACAGAGAGACAGAGAGAGAGAGAGACTCGCGTCGCTTTCCCTAGTTCTTCTGAGGAGCGTTGTGTGTGTGTGTGAGAGAGAGAGAGAGACTCGCGTCGCTTTCCCTAGTTTTTCTGAGGAGCGTTGTGTGTGTGTGTGTGTGTGTGTGTGTGTGTGTGTGTGTGTGAGTGTGAGTGTGAGTGTGAGAGAGAGAGAGAGAGAGAGAGAGAGAGAGAGAGAGAGAGAGAGAGAGAGAGAGAGAGAGAGAGAGACTCGCGTCGCTTTCCCTAGTTCTTCTGAGGAGCGTTGTGTGTGTGTGTGAGAGAGAGAGGGAGAGGGAGAGAGAGAGAGAGAGAGAGAGAGAGAGAGAGAGAGAGAGAGAGAGAGAGACTCGCGTCGATCTCCCCAGTTCTTCTGAGGAGGGTTGTGTGTGTGTGTGAAAAAAGCCTTACACTATAAAGCGTGTGTGCACTGTGACTACTTTTATATAGTTGATTACCAGCTGGGCATTTCACTCTGTCTCGTGCTGAAGCCTGTCACTGTCGACCAATCGCAGCAGGCTGTCATCGGTCCAATCAGCGCAGATTAGCTTCGCGCTGAGGAGGGGGTTGGGAACAAATGAATCGCTGAACGATTCATATGGGAGTCGTTGGGATAATTAGGTAAAAATAAATGCAGGTTATAAGACCATCAAAGTGTTTTATGACCTTCCATGCATATTAGACTATTGTTGGAGACCCTTACAACCTAAATATGACCCTATTTCATGTATAATATGGGCTCTTTAAAAGAGTACAAATGTTAAGCTCATATACACAATCATATCTGATGGTTCTGTCAACAAGCAAAAAGTGACCTGCATTTATTTTGAATTAATTTATCGCCTCAGCACCTCGAGTATAAAAATAACACTTAATAGTGAAGCAAACAGCTGATGAAGAGAATTTGTTTGCAGGGACAACTTAATAAGCCATAAGGCTGGCATCACACAGAGCCCTGTCTTACTCGTGGGATGTTTTTTGCCTCATATGAGCTAATAATTTGCTTGACTTGAATTATTTGAACTTCCGTGATGTTCCACCTCAAATGGATCTTCTGTGGATTCCGTGTTTGATTGCAATGACTTTGTATGTAGCTTATGGTGCGATCCCAGCATTAAAACGAAAGTACACGTCACATCAGGGCTCAATGCTCGGCGAGTGCTTGTTTTAACTGACAGAGAACTTCAATAAGCATTACTTGTAGCGCATCTAGCATTTAAGGTTATTTTCAATTTGAAATAAGGTCTCCGCTTTTGATTTCCGTCCATTTAAAATGTAGTTTTGACCATCTTTAATGTCCCATGAGTGATCGCTAAAGGTGACTATTGTCATATTTAAATGCTTTATGTAATTGCTCAATCACATTTATATTTAGTCATTTAGCAGACGCTTTTATCCAAAGCGACTTACAAATGAGGACAAGGAAGCAATTTACACAACTATAAGAGCAGCAGTGAACAAGTGCTATAGGCAAGTTTCAGGTGTGTAAAGTCTAAGAAGCAAAGCATTAGTAATGTTTTTTTTTTTGAGAGAGAGAGAGAGTACAGTTAGTGGTATCGCCAGAGAGGCAGTTACAGATTAGGAAGGAAAGTGGAGATTAAATAGTTGAGTTTTTAGTCATTTCTTGAAGACAGCTAGGCATGTGCCGGTATCACATTTTCATGCTGCGATTAATTGATTGAGCTTTTATCACGGTATACGGTATTATCACGATATTGTAATTTTACTAGAGAAACAGGTAAAAAAACACAAAAAACTTCAGTTTCGTCAACTTAGTAACTTTAATAACTTTTTAATTAACTAAAAGTACTTCAAACATTTAAATACAAATAAATAAATAAAACAATACACAATATAAAAGTAAACTTGAGCAATTATATCAAAGTGAATGTGCAAAGGGAAACCGTCTTCGATCAGCAATCCCTCTGCATTTTTTTGGAACCCAAAATATTTCCAAACCTCTGACTTTACCCTTTTTGAAGGGGGATAAATTGTCGGCAGCGTTCCTCCTTCCGCCATGCTTCTTCTTCGTGTGAGGATTAGAGAGCGGTGGCAGCGGCGGCGTGCACTGTGTGCCACAGTGCTTCTACATGCGGGGATTGTTTACATCAGAGTGCGCATCAGTTCTGTGCAGCATATACGCAGTGTTTCTTCAAGCGGTTGATGGAAAATAAGCTGAAGGGGGATAAATTGTCGGCAGCGTTCCTCCTTCCGCCATGCTTCTTTTTCGTGTGAGGATTATAGTGCGCTGGCAGCGGCGGCGCGCGCACAGTGCTTCTACATGTGGGGATTGTTTACATCAGAGTGCGCATCAGTTCTGCGCAGCATATACGCAGTGTTTCTTCAAGCGGTTGATGGAAAATAAGCTAAGGCGCGTTCTAAGAATATAAATTCGGATCTATTCTTTTTCACGGTATTTTGAAGTGCCCGCGATAACAATATCGTGCATATTCATTACCGTGATTAATCGCATTACCGAATACCGGCACAAGCCTAAAGACAGCAAGTGACTCTGCTGTTCTGATGCAGTTAGGGAGCTCATTCCTCCAACACAATCATTGTTTCTTGTTTCTTCTAAACACATTTTTTACCTCAGAAAAGCATTAAATGTCCATGAACTACAAAAGAGCTGAATATTAAATGACATAAATAATTTTTAATTTTACAGATTTACTTAAACTTAGGCTATATTCTCTTTTGTTGGTTTTCTGTCTGCTAGTATATAAAAAATGTTTGGTATTAAGTTTTAAAAACATATTTAATTTGTACTTTTGTTGATTTTCTTCTTTGAAAAGTAAAACAAAATTGTGAAAACACATTTATTCATTAATTCATATCATTAATAAACATTTGCAAAAGATTTTAGGGAAGAAAAACAAACAGAAAGTTTTTTATTGTTCGCACTCAAGTCCAAGATGCTGTTATGTAGTTTCAAACTGCAATTTTATACTAATTTAAGGTACATTTAGAACAGATAAAATATGTGATTAATCACAAGTTAGCTAGTGGCAATTAATTGTGATTAAAAATAATAACAAATAAATCGAAATTAGTTTTGGGTGAATTTTCCTTTAACGAATTAATGAATTTAAATAGCACTTCTAACATATTATTACTGTATAATAATAACTGATTAGAATAAAATAAGAATAATACATATTATTGTTGCTGATGTTCTTTTAATAGTGTTTAATATTTATTCTCATCTGATCATATGAGACCCTAAACAATATACTGTTAAATACAATAAGTAACATTGTCTTGTTGACTGTTGATTACTACAGAAACTTATTCTTTATGACACTGGCCTAACTTATAGCAAGGTCTAGAAAAATAAGAATTAAAATTAATTACTTCATAAAGTTTGAACATCTAATAAGAATTCAAAATAACAAATTATATTATATTCAAATATATTCATGCATGACACAGTTATTACAGACTTATGACGACTAATGTCCAAAATCAACCCTATAACAGTTCAATGTAATGTTAATCCATGCAGCTAAGCTGTTTCTTAAGTTTGATCATTAATCTGCTATATCATGTTTATGACAGATTTATGACATATTGTGTTGTCTTGATAATATCAGCAGTGTAGTTCCCTCATGATACTGGCTTAATCTAATGTAACTGTGTTCAAAGACACAAGTGTGATTATTCTCTCCTGTGGATGTGTTTATCTGCTGCACCTGTTGGTGGAGAAGCTGAGCATGGAGTTGTGGCTGTGCAGGGTTTCTCCTGTGCTGTCGTGGAAATGAACGGTGAAGGTCAGAATGGCTCCCAGTGGGATGGCGGACACCGTCTCTCTGTTAGAGGTGTAGATCACTGGACTAGTGCTCAGACGCAGATATGATACGGGCACCACCTTAAAAAACAAAACACAAAACCTGGATTTAGCCCTTTAAGGTGGAGTGCTTACTCTAAAATTATTAAAACATGCATTTGGATTTTAAAAGCTACTTTGAACAGCAAAAGAGGAATATGCGAGCCATAATAAACAATCAGGAGTTAGCAGAAGATAACACCATTGCTAACCTAGTAATGTTCTGCAATTACAATTCTGAAATAAACCTTGGCCAAAAATGAAATCAGAAAATAAAGTTGATTTAACAATCAAATATATCATCTAAATTAGTATTACTACACATTATTAATTTAATGACATTTTTATATGAAATAATAGTTTTTTTTACTGCAAATTGTTGTTTTTTTTTTTGGTTTTTGTTTTGAAAAATACAGCTGAAATTAAAATTATTCACCCTCCTGTGAATTTTTTTTTTTTCTTTTTCATATATTTCCCAAATGATGTTTAATAGAGCAAGGAATTTTTCACAGTATTTCCTGGATTATTTTTTTCTTCCGGAAAAATTATTACTTGTTTTATTTTGGCTTGAATAAAAGCAGTTTTTTTTATTATCTTGAAACCACTTTTAGGTCAATATTATTATATTATAAGCAATATTTTTGGGATTGTCTACAGAACAAATCAGTTATATAATTATTTGCCTAATTACCCTAACTAGCCTAATTTACCTAATTAGCCTAGTTAAGCCTCTAAATGTCACTTTAAGCTGAATACTAGTATCTTGAAAAGATTGTCAAATATTATTTACTGTCATCATGACAAAGATAAAAGAAATCAGTAATTAGAAATGAATTATTAAATCTATTATGTTTAGAAATGTGTTCTTTCCGTTAAACAGAAATTGGGAAAAAATATATACGGGGGGGCTAATAATTCAGAATTCAGGAGGGCTAATAATTTGGATTTCCCTTGAATATTAATAGATGTTTTAATTGTGACTGTAATATTTTGCTTTCATGACATATATTAAATAATAAACTATTAAATTATTCCTTAAACATGACTTGTGAACCATCTGGAAAAAAAAACTATTATTAGCTATATTAA
The DNA here is from genome assembly GCF_903798145.1 of Danio aesculapii. Taxonomy (NCBI): domain Eukaryota; kingdom Metazoa; phylum Chordata; class Actinopteri; order Cypriniformes; family Danionidae; genus Danio; species Danio aesculapii. Next base: position 44,412,237 of record NC_079457.1, read on the forward strand.
TGAATTATTAATTAAGTGAAGTTCATGCATTTACACAAAATAGCTTTCGACTAAAAGACAGATTTAATTATTTAAAAGATAAAGATTCATGTCACTATTGATTTAAATTGAAAAAGAAATGTACATTTATCCGAGATTTACAGTCCACTACGAACTAGTCGTTCACTAATGCGTGTTACAAGAAGCAGACGGTGAAGGAGTCAAAACACAATCAGAGAAAATTAAAGCTAACATTCACTGTTTAGTCACTGATTTCCTCTCTCTAAAACTATTTTGACTGAAACAGAACAATACCAAAACACAGCCACGAAAGCTCATTGACAAAATCTGAGCAGCATACCTTCACAGCGATGATGACGGTTTGATTGACGCCGAAAGTTTCCTGTGCGCTAATCTGTAGAGAAGCGGTTCCTGTCAGAGAGCCGGAGCTCAGGTGACCTTTATCATCCACCTGAACGAGAGCTGCTCTGTCAGGACAATCCAGCACACGGTACGACAGAGACCCCACTCCATCTCTGCAGGAAACAGCACCCACACACATCCCGCTGTTATAATGTGCAGAACGACAGCAGGCTAATGTGCGGTGACACTAAGCTAATCATAATGCAACTCTTCAAGTTTTTCTTCACCAATTTTTTATTTTTCATTCGGTCATCATTTACTCATCCTGCACTTGTTTTATAACTGTTTGAGTTTGTTTCGTATGTTCAACAAAAAAGAAGATATTTGAAGAAAGCTGGAAACATTGACAGCATCCGTCTGGTATAGTGGAAGTTGATGGTTACAGCTTTCTTCAAAATATCTTCAGTCCAACAGACTACAAATTAAGTACTTTAAGAAACATAAAGCTTTGGAACCCATTGAGGGAGAGTTAATAGTGAGTGAATATTCAATTTTGGATGAATTAACCCTTTAAAACAGGGATGGGCAAACTTGATCCTGGAAGGCCGGTGTCCTGCATAGTTTGGCTCCAACCCTAATCAAACACACCTGCTTGTAGATTTCTAGTAATCTTGAAGACACTGATTAGTGCGTTTAGGTGTGTTTGATTAGGCAAGGCAAGTTTATTTATACAGCACATTTCATACACAGTGGCAATTCAAAGTGTTCTACATAAACAGGAATAAAAGAGACATAAATAAAAATAATTAAAAAATAAAAAACAAATAATAAAAATGATAAAAAAAACTGATAAAAACAGATAAAATATGTTAAAATAGGTTATAAAAGAATGAAAAAGAAAAGAAAGACACAATATTGCGATCTGTTGGACGTAGCACAGTGCTCATTCAGTAAAGGCACAGCTAAACAGATGTGTTTTCAGTCTTGATTTGAATGTGCCTAATGTTGAAGCACATCCGATCATTTCTGGAAGCTGATTCCAGCAGAGAGGGGCACAGTAGCTGAAGGTGGATTCACCCTGCTTTGACTGAACTCTTTGAATTTCTAGTTTATATGATCCTGAAGATGTGAGTGATCTGTTTGGTTTGTATTCAGTGAGCATACCTGTAATGTATTGAGCTCCTAGGCCATTTAGTGATTTATAGACCAGTAATAATACTTTAAAATCTATTCTGAATGTGACTGGAAGCCAGTGTAAAGACCTGAGGACAGGTGTGATGTGCTCTGATTTCCTGGTTCTGGTCAGAATCCTGGCCGCAGCGTTCTGGATGAGCTGCAACTGTCTGACTGTCTTTTTGGGAAGGCCCGTGAGGAGGCCGTTACAGTAATCCACCCTGCTGCTGATAAAAGCATGAACAAGTTTTTCTAAGTCTTCACTGGAATCAAAGCATCTGATTCTTGCAATGTTTTGGAGATGATAGTATACTGATTTACTAACTGCTTTGACATGACTACTTAAACTCAGATCTGACTCCAGAGTCACACCAAGATTCTTGACTGATTAGTGTTGAAGCAAAAATCAGCAGGGACGCCGGGCCCTTGAAGATCAAGTTCGCCCATCCCTCCTCTAAGACATCTGAGGGAAACTGTCATGAGCAGGGATGCCACAGTTCTCAATATAATATTAAACCGTTTGGTACGACATCCACGGTTCAATACGCGCTTGTGAATTGTGTTTTTTTACGGTTTTACGTTTAAATAATTTATGTGCGTTGTATATCTCTGAATGTTTGTGTGTGCCTGTAAGTCTACGAGCTGAGATGAGGAGGAAACTCCTCCCCGCAAGTAAATATTCAATCACTATGCTCTAAAGTTAGGGGGCGCTTAACCATCAGTCCACACTTTAACATGGCAAGTGGCGGTGAAGTAAGGCAACAGTACGAGGAAGCGCTGGATTTCTCACCACACCGGCGTCTTTCAAATCTGCGGTGTGACCACATTTCGGGTTTGCCGTTGAGTATAATGCCAATGAAAGAAAAAACGTTGTGCAAGCATTGTTTTACACGTATAGTATAGCCTACTCAAACGGAAACACTTCCAACGTGATTGCACATCTTCGACACCATCACCTAGCAATATCATTTCTCAACCTCCCGGGCTATTGGCCCAGCCTGGCCCGATTAAAGCCCTGGCTCGCACTGGCCCGATAGTGGAAATGCGGCTACTGTCTGAAGGCAGGATAGCAGAGAAGGTAATGAAGTTCTCCAAAAAACAACAATCCCTCAGTCAATTCTTCCAGGAAACATACCCAACTGGTTCCGAGAGACACATAAAAATAACAAAGGCAGTGGGGGTGTTCATTGCTAAAGATTTGCAGCCATTTTTAGGGAATGAAGATGCTGGCTTTTGTCATCTTATAAAAGCACTCGATCCGCGTTAACTTAGACTACCGTCTCGCACTTTTTTCAGCACCAAAATAATTAAGATGGTTTGTTTATGTTTACTAAAGTACAATATGATTATGTGAAATGGTTTTCAAATGTTTTTTTTGGAAATTTATGTTTATTAACTTCACATGTTTACTTTCAAAATGTAGGAATGTATGTGTTTCCCCAGTTTGTACATGGGCTACCAGCAGCTGTGAGATTTCAGTGTTATTTTTTTATACAATAGGAACTAGTGTACTTTTTCTTGGCTTTAACGTAAAATAAAGGAGTATTGCAATAAATGGTTTTAATTTTTTTCTCCTTAACCTCTTACTGTTTCTTTTGCCCAAGCGCAGAATAACAATAGAAAAACACATGTGTTAAGCCATCAGAACCGAACCAATTCAAAAACCGTGTTAAAAAACTGAGGTATGTATTGAACTGTAGGCTAACTGTATTATTGCATCCCTAGTCATGAGTTTATTGACCTTGACTAGTGTTTGGAGTCAGACAGGCAGCTCACAGAGCTACCGTCAAATCTACAGTAGGCCAAACATGATTTTAGTTTTAGTAATTTCACTAAAGTAACAGAGTTTCAGTGTTGATCATCTCCGACATCAACATGATCTGTTCAATTTCAGTCTCCATTGTTTGAAGTAGAATAAAACTCAACAGCTAACTAGCTAGCTATGGCTAAATGCAGAGAAATATAAATGATCATAATGCTATTGGTTAGGTGCATAGACTATGCAGAAGTGTAAACTGGCCTCAGATGAATAGCTCATCCAAACATCAACATTTACTCAAGGCGTTGCAAACCTTTATATGGTTCTTTTTTTTTGTTGTTGAACATAAAATATATTTAGAAAAAAATATTAGAAACCTGAAACCACTGACTTCCACAGGAGGAGAAACAAATACTATTGAAGTCAATGAGTACAGGTTTCCAAGATTCTTCAAAATGTCTACATTTGTGATCAACAGATGAAGTAAATGTAGTAAATGATGAACGTTCAGCTTTGAGTGAACTGTCCCTTTAATGCTGCTGTGGTACCTGTTGGTTTGGAGTTTCAGCAGGGAGTTTGGGGACATCAGTATCTGCTCAGCTTCAAGTTCGGGGTTCAATAGCTGGAGCTTCTCATAAACCTGAAATTAAATATAGGAATCAACCTGAGTTAGCGTTTAGCAAATGTTCCACAACACAGTGGTGTAAAGCCAGGACACACACCAAGATGATGCCAAACAACTAGTGCTGACATAAACCAACTGTGTTGTCGGCTCACATCTGGACCAAAAAGCGGAGTGTGTACACAGTAAACAGACAGTAGCTTACTAAAAGGAGAGAACACATTATGCCAACCACTGGCTTGGTGTGTCCCAGCCCTTGAAGCGTCAAGAGCCAATGAGAGGAACACAACAGTCAATAGGGCAACAACAGACACTAACATAAGGGGAGTGTAGTCAATTTGAACAATGCACAAAGGTTAAATCATCTTCTCCAGCTGCTGGGTTTATGAATGAGTCCAGCAGGAGAGCAAGCAGTAATTAACAATCCAGATCAAATGCTTTTAACCACTACACCCGAATGCAGCGGACAAGTGGACAAGCTTGAAACATATCACACCTGCATTTAGTGTTGTCTACTTGTGATAGATTAAAGCACATCACACAACTTACCAGGTGTGAACAGGGCCAAAGTGGCAATCTCTTGAAATGACAATGACTGGAGTGTACCTGAATCTGTATCTCATCATGGAGTTCGAGGGCATCGTCCTCCAGATGTCCAGACAGAGGAACGATGGCCTTCATCACCACCCTCAGGCCTGTGCGCCCTTTACTCCTGCCAAACACACTCATGGCAAAGTTGTGCTCGGCACTGAGCTGTACAGATGCCTGCAGGAGAAACACACACGCTGAAGCACAGGCATCATCATCTCAATACGAAATAGCAGACATGACAGTTGTTTGTGTTTCTTGTAGAGGTGGACCTATATGGGCTTTTTATTGGACGATGCTGATATTGAGGAATGAAGCTGGCCAATCGGCTGAGATAATTTATAGAGCAAATGAGAGTCATGCAAAAAACTGGTGAAACTAAAAACACATTTATTATGGGTAAATATTCATTAAAACCAATGAAAGGCATTTTAGTAAAAACCGCTGTGTTTAATTTAATATTTCAGTCACAGAATTATTGAATTAAAATATTGCTGCTTACTGAAAATAACATTTAGAATTAAAGTTCAAAAATAGTATATTTCACATACAATACATAGTGGTGTGAAAAAGTGTTTACCCCCATAATGATTTCTTACTTTTTTTTGCAGGTTTAATATTTAAATATTTAATTTAAATATTAGTAAAAGTATGGTTGAAGAAAAACAAAGTGAAGAATTTGGAGTGGGATAGTCAAAGTCCTGACCTGAATCCAATTGAGACCTTAAAAAGGTGCTTGAAAATCCTATAATGTGGCTGAACTACAACAATTCTTCAAAGATGAGTGGGCCAAAATTCCTCCACAGTACTGTAACAAACTCATTGCAAGTGATCAAAAATGATTGTAATTGGTGCTGTTGAGGGTGGCCCGGCCAGTTATTAGGCTTAGGCACTTTTTCACACAGGGCTATGCAGTTTTGTTTTTCGCTTTCCCTTTATAATAAAAACCTTCACTTCAAAACTGCACAGTGAGTTTACTTGTGTTAACTTTCAATAATATTTAAATTTGTTTGATGATTTGAAACATTAAAGTGGGAAAAACATGCAAAAAAAACAAAAAAGCCGTAAGGGGCAAACACTTTTATACACATAGTTAACAGCAATACGCTATATTATAAAAACCACTGCCTTCTTCATCTTGGGGGGAGAGGGGGGATGGGGGGGTTCTCTTAGTTTATTAATGACAATTTGCTTCTGTATAATGTTATTATTAGTAGTAGTATTATTTATTATATGCATATTTATATTTGGGCGACGCAGTGGCGCAGTAGGTAGTGTTGTCGCCTCACAGCAAGAAGGTCGCTGGTTCGAGCCTCGGCTGGGTCAGTTGGCGTTTCTGTGTGGAGTTTGCATGTTCTCCCTGTATTCGCGTGGGTTTCCTCCGGGTGCTCCGGTTTCCCCCACAGTCCAAAGACATGTTGTACAGGTGAATTGGGTAGTCTAAATTGTCCGTAGTGTATGAGTGTGAATGAGTGTATATGGTTGTTTCCCAGAGATGGGTTGCTGCTGGAAGGGCATCCGCTACATAAAAACGTGCTGGATAAGTTGGCGGTTCATTCCACTGTGGAAACCCCGGATTAATAAAGGGACTAAGCCGAAAAGAAAATGAATGAATATTTATATTTGTTTTTATTAAAAACAAGCTTAGATTTGTCCACCTGTCAGGTTTTGGACCATTTGGGACATAGCATGTGTATTTGGATATAACTCAGTTGTTTGACCACACTTTGTTATTACGGTTCATTTATTCGTTTGCTGGAAATTAGAACTGAATTTAAAAATAGTTTTGAAACAAATCTTGCGCTTAACAAACTAAATTAATTCTGTAGGCTAACAGATGTCTGTGCGTACAACACGTTTCCTTATCCACAAAAGAGAGTGAAAGTGAAAGTAAAGAATAAGGCGGCTCATTCTCTCATTTTCGAGCTTCAGATGGTCGGTTTAACTTTTCTCTGTAGTGAGAGGTTCAGTTATTCCACTTACAAAGTCCACCATGTAAATAGCAAATGCGCCATGGCACGACGCAAACTGACTCTTAAAGGGAATGGGAGATGACACTTAATTGGTTTATTCTTAAAACACACCTATAACTCATTAAGAGAATAAGCTCAACCCTGTTAGACCATGCGCTGCGGCGCAAAGCGGATTTTTCCATCCTTAAAATGGCAAAAATGGATTCGGACACGCCCTTAATGCTTTTGCGCCACGCGCTTTGGACTTTGCACCTAGAACGTTAAAATAGAGCCCAAAGGATAGATGGGAGACATTGATCACATTGAAAGACTTGTCAGCAGATGCAGAAATAAGAAATAAATATCCAAATATCAGCCAATATGTGCACTATATACACACTATATATGAAGTGTTCTTACTTCATAATCAGTGAAGCCGATTAAAAGACAGCCTGAATAGGCTACACATCATCAATAAGGTGTACAGTATATTGTTTTACTAGAGCTTAATGCATTAAGCCACATTTTTAGTCATTTAAACAGAACTTAGGGTTCACAAGTGCCCAAAACAAGCCGTTTGATCACATTTTTTTTTTTGACAGGTGACCTAAATACAGTTGGCTTGAAACAATAGAAACTTGACAGACCTGTGCTGCAGTTCATATGGGGGTTTTTGTTCTCTAGGTCTCTGTGCCAGTCATGTGACAGAAAACTATTGCTGATTTCACATTCTGATGTAATTACTGTACTTTCTAGATGACAGCATGTGATGGCAGGTACAATGGTGTATGAGGGCATGCGTGCTTTTGACAATCACATAATTACAGTGCGATCAAACCTTATGAATTGTAGATTAGGAGGTTAAAGGGACAGTTCGCACAAAAATGAATATTTACTCACACTCAGGCTGTTTTAACCCTTTATGAGTTTCTTTCTTCTGTTGAACCCAAAAGGGGATTTTATTTTTAAAGAATGTTGGAAACAGTCAGCCACTGACATCCACAGTAAGAAAAGGTTTTCAGCTGTCAAAATTTTCTTCTTTTAAAATCCAACAGGTTTGGAGCAAGCGGAGGGTCAGCAAATGATGACAGAATATTTTTGGTTTTTGGACAGAATAAGTTTTGGGTGAGCTAGCTATTTATTTTGATTTAAAATGATCTTTGTGTGATTTAGTAAACACCGCAAGCAGCCGCTTCTTTTCACAGCAAATATTTTACCATATAGTGTAGGGATGCCCTGAAAGGCCAAAACAGGAAATGCTTTGCAATAATTATCTATTATCCGAGTAATTTTTTAATTTAACTTAATGCATTAAATGATATTGATTAAAAAACACACAAGCCAATCCAAAAAACAAGTTTTGGACAGTATTAGTAACAGTTTGCAGTTAACATGTCTAGAAGCATCATTTTACCAGCATTGCCATGACAGTACAGTTGCGCTATTGCAAGCAGCAGGAAGAAGTGCACTATCTGACAAAAGTCTTGTTGCCTATCCAAGTTTTAGGAACAACAAATAATAACTTGATTCTAGTTGATCATTTGGCTTCAGAAGTGCCTTATGAAAGTCAAAGGCCTCTAGATTACGCTTATTTTACCAGAATCAAATATGA